>NC_051237.1:3115000-3137500 GCF_015220715.1 Pygocentrus nattereri
GTGAAAAAGCGACAATGTGTTTTCAAAACACACACATTTTCATAATGGCTTATCCTTCTGTATCACAGGGGGTGCTGGAGTCTATCCCAGTGGTCTGTGAATGGAAGGCAGGATACACCTTGGACAGGTCGCCAGTCCATCACAGGGCAGACACAAAGACAAAACAGGGGCAATTTGTGGTCTCCAATTAGCCTGACTGCATGTCTTTGGACTGTGGGAGGAAACCGGAGCACCTGGAGGAAACCCAGGCAGACATGCAGAGAGCATCCAAACTCCACACAGAAAGGACCCTGGTCGCCTGGCCGGTGATATATACTATTAATTAATTTAAAAAAAAATTCTCTGTCCACTGGGGGAGTTTAGGTTCAGGCTGTGCCCATTTACCCACTGCTTTAAAGAGCAGGCTTTCAATGAGACATAAGTGCTTTATATAACTTCCCATGTGTGCTGTGGTGTAAGAGACAGCATGAAAATAGCAGGCCAATTAACAGGTGTCCAGCAGAAAAGACCCAGGAAAACAAAAGCCTCTCTGTGCTTGTAGCATTCACACATAAAGAAGATCAGTTTATCATGCTGGCAAGGTCGATTATCAGCATTTGTGCCTGGTGGGTGTCTCATATTTTCAAACATTCATGTGCATATGCAACCGAAAAAGAATGTCAAGTGCCAGTGTCAGTCTTGCTTGTTTTTGTGGGTAAGGGTAAGAGTAAAAGGAGGAGAGTAAAGACGTTAAGTGGAGCAGGCAGCTCAGAAAAAGGCCCATATGCTCTGGGCCAGAGATTCTTTCTTTTGTGTATGTATGCAGCCCATAGCAGTTGAATAGGACATCCTGGGATGCCCCTTCCCCACTAGCCGGGCGTTTCCTCAGCATGCCTAACAGGCCTTGTAACGTCTGGCTGGTGGGGAGGGGGTGTATTTTTTGTCATCTGCACGGCTGCGTCCTTGCGTAAAGGCAACATCACAGAGTGAACAGGCAAATCAAATTAATTGCACGTCTCATAATCGCATTACATCTTCATTTGCATTCGGGTGAGTCAAGGCTTAGTCTCTTCCGCGGGGGCTTGGGGGACAGAAGGGGCAGCTGGGGCTTTTTTGTTTTAGGGGTTTCCCACTTTTGCCCCTCAGAGGTAAAGGGAGGAGCTCATGCTCACCTGTCTGGGCCTGGAACACTCCCGGCTGGTCAGCTGACCTGGGCCTCTGGGTCTTCACCTTCTGCTCATCATCATCGGGATCTGAACAAAGACAGAAAAAATGAAACATTATTTCCATGCTGACTAATGCTATTGTACAGCACAGCCTAATTAGTGACCATGTATAAAAAGCACAAATTTACCAAATTCTTTATGGTACAATGTTAATATCAGTAATGGGCATTTTAATATTTTTTGTTAATCAAATATTCACGTTTTACTATTACAATATACTATTATGAAGAACAATGTAAAACATGGAAGGTTTAACTTCTTTTCACAAAATCCAATTTCATTCTGTTTTGCAGGTCTCTCAGTCGAACTATGAACTTTACTTATATATTTGTTATATTTGTATCAGGACTGTTTTGTGCAGTCGTGGGCTGGAGGTTAGGGAACCAGCCTTGTGACCGGAACGTCGCTGGTTCAATCCCCTTGGCTGACAGTATGTGACTGAAGTTCCTTTAAGCAGGGCATCTAACACCCAACTACTCCCCAGCTGCTGTGGATAGGGCTGGCCACTGCTCCGGGCAAGTGTGCTCACTGCCTCCTAGTGTGTGTGTTCACTAGTGTGCATGTATGTGGGTGTTTCACTGCATGGATGGGTTAAATGCAGAGGTCTAATTCCTCTGTGTGCGAAGACAGTTGGCTAATGGTTCTGAATTCTGTTCTATTCCTCGTTTCAGCACTTCTTTGTGCTTGTGTATGTGTCTCTCTCGCAATCGGTCATGTGAGAATGACCTCTAACCAAGCAGAGGCCTGGCTGGTGCAGCTGGGGTAGAAGCCTATGCGTATGTTTTACTCCGTATAAGTCTACTCTGGCTAGCTCCTTAGGTCAGAGGGCAGGCACCGCCACATTTACTTCTGATTCCCTTATTTTGTTTCAGAGTAGGAAAGCATGGTTAGGTTTATTTTTCTTTACATCCACTGTTTGACTCTTTCAGTGTGGTACTAGGTGTCATAGCACACTATTTTATTGGGGATGGTTTTATGGAAATGGCTTCAAAAGCTGTGTTGGCCTGTTCCTCCAGCTTTTAATCCATCACCAGTTCAGTCATTTAATGCCACATGTTGCTGATCCCAAAACGTGAGGTTGTACCAAGGACCATTCTACTATATTAGTTCCAACTAACTATTAAAATAATTAAGTATTCAGTTACATATTTACAAGTGTGGTGTTATGATCTAATTAAACCCAAAGGCATTAACAGAGAAAGTAATAAGCTAAATATATACAAGGTCATATATATATATATATATATATATATATATATATATATAAATTACAATATACAAGATACAAGCTAATACACAATTTAATTTCTTAATTCTAAATAACACATCATATTATGTTGACAAGTTTGGATGTCTGTACGTTTGAATGAATGTCCTGCACGTCAGTGTCACTGCTAGGTTGAGAGTGGCCTGCCAAAATTATCCATCCAATAGGGGCTCTGTGGTCAGAAATTGACCACTCACAAACCGCTAGAGTATGAGTAACACAAATTCTGCATCAGCAGATGGACTGTGACCTCCAACTGCACGCCAGCAAAATGGAGCTACAAGAGACTGGTTTCTAATAAAGTGGCCAGTCAGTGTAAATGCATTCTGTACACGTACGCATTTATATATCAAATATCCAATCACGAAGAGCTTAATCATGGACTTAATTTCTGATGAATCAAAATTGGATTAGAAATGCTTTAGTTCAACGTGTCTTTATTCAGCGAAGCCAGCTGACCAGGAGCTCATGGAGAAGGGAGGAAAATAGCCGCCTGGAATAGCTTTTAATGGAGCTGAATTTAATTCCCTGATTAATCTTAATTGCTCATTGGAAGTCTTTAACAGGATAAGAGGTTCATATGAAATGCCAGTGGTGCATTGCAAAGACAGAAAGGTAGAGACAGTGGAGGTGGTACTGCAGGAGCAACCACCCATGTGACTTTATAGCACACTAAACGTCACGTTTAAGTGGAGAATAATCGTCTCTATAGCTGAGAGTCAGAAAAAAAGTAGGTTTATGTGCGCAAACCATGGTTTATTTGGGGTAATTGGGATTTCCTTTCTTTTACCATATTTTCTGGAAACAGACTTTGAGCATAAGCCTCGTTTTTAGACACCTTCTCCTGAATTCTTTTCTCCTGACATTTCAGTTAAAGGACCCACATCATGATTTTTTTTAATAAAAGTAAACACTTTTAAAGTTTAAAGAACTGGTGTTTTAGTTTATATGGTCCATATATGGAATGTTAGCTGCAAAAACAGTATTTGGAATTCATTATATACATATATAATCTAAAATATAAATATATCACTGTTGTCGAAAGAAAACCTTGTATCTCCAAAATGGTAACTTGTTCAATGGAACTTGACAGCTTTCCAAGTCTGTTTGGGCTGTTCTTGGTGCATTCATCATAAAATCTACACACAATGTTAAGGACAACAGGCATTTTCAAAATCTGACAATATGACAAAATACAACAAAAATTATATATATATATATATATATATATATATATATATATATATATATATATATATATAGTACTGTGTGAAAGTTTTTTAAACAATTTACATCAGCAGTGAGTTTATCACAATATACATTAGAATAAAGTCCTATTCATAATTCAAATAAACATAACAACAATAAAAAGTAACAAGAATTTCTTGGGTCCATATTTTTTCTTGACACCTTCACAGCCGCCAAAGACTTGGTAATATTATCAATTACATCATGAGCACAATTTCCTGAAGCACTGATTGGTCAAACCAGGAGTTGCTTTTTAACTACACACACACACATACATACATATATATATATATAGGATTATAGGATTAGCAATAGGTCCAATTATGATGTTTGTATGGTTTTATGTGTCAAAAAAGGTCATTCATTTTAAATGACCATTTTCCATATTTTATTCCACCCTTCATGAAAGCTATTTTTGTTACTGTGCCTTTAAGACAGATATATATAAAATCCTCTGTTCCATCATGTTATATATAAATAAAATAATTATTATTATATATATATATATATATATAAAATCATTATTAATTCTAAAATTTTGTTTATTCGAATATTAACACTTTTATCAGCAGATAAACACAAATTAGACAAATAAATAGATTTTGAAAATGTGTCTTGGGTGCCTAAGACTTTCGCACAGTACTGTATATATACAGTATATATATAGTTCCACAGGCCACATTTTATGTATTTATTGTATTTCGAACAAGTTAAATTCAGTAAATAAACAGTAATTGCGTCTTAAAAAGGGTGTGCATTTATTTTTACTTACAAAATCAACAAAGCATGACATTGGCAAACAACTGTCTTAAAGGCACAGTAACAAAAATAGCTTTCATGAAGGGTGGAATAAAATATGGAAAATGGTCATTTAAAATGAATGACCTTTTTTGACACATAAAACCATACAAACATCATAATTGGACCTATTGCTAATCCTATAATCCTAAACGTAGCATATGAATGCTTTAAACAGACAGGTTTGCATTGTAAGGTCTGAAGAGAAGTGGCCTTCTGCGTGGCATACATTAGTCGGTTGGGTTTTTGCTCTAAGCACACATGACACAGAGCTGCAAGGCTACTAACAAATTAGACTAACATGATGGAACAGAGGATTTCCTGTCAAAGGGGTAGAATTTTAAAAGAAGAGGGAAACAAAAGACGACAAAAAGGAACCTCCGGGGCACTTTCTAAATTACCACTCAAGACATGCACTCGAAAGTTAATGGATGTTTAGAATAATTCACAATCATGAAACATCCCCAATAGGAACATAAAATCTTCTTTTATTCAACATGATTTATATTTCAGTGTGCTCACAAGCCTTGAGCTAAATTCATCTTAGTCAAGAAGCAAATCCACCAGGAACCTCAAACCAATCCTAACGTTAGTCTACTATTCAGATCTCTTTGTGGTTTTAGCATTCAGATTCTCTTTCAGTGTTGACAGCAGCAGGCCAGAAATCATCATTATGACTGAATTATGACAGAAGGTTTTTACAGTAAAGGTATAATTGATTTGAAAGGATGAAGACGCTAAAACGAACAGTCCATCTCAACTTAAGACCTAATTATTCAAAAAGTTTGTGCTTCTCAGCTAAATTTGACCTTGATTGAGCGCTCTTTCATGACTGCAATAGGAAGGGGGTGGAGCAAGCTGCCAGAAAACATCCCACTGCATCCTAACACATGGGCTAACTCCAGAGAGTTCCCCCCACGTTGCCTCTGTCAAAAGGGCTTGATTAGCAGCGCCCCCCGCGGGGCCGGTGCTAACACGCTTATGATAGCTGAGACACGCAACCAGACGATCATGCTAATTTACACTGTCATGGGAGCGACAATAACAGTGTTGGGAAAGTCAAGGTTTGTTTCATCTCTCCTTCTGCCTCTTCCACGCCCCCTCCTCCTCCTCCTCCCGTTCGTTCTTTCGCATGTTTCTTTTGTTCTTATTGTTTATGGGCCTTCACTGCTGTCCTATCTCTCAATGGGGAAAAAATGACAGGCTGAAGTGATGAAGCAAAGGCAGATGCCAAATATTTCATCTTCCTATCAGTCGCAGGGTCAGGAGGGCAGTACAGAAGGGCAGTGCATAAAGCCCCCTTATCAGTACCAGGGATAGATTTGCTGCATTCGCTCAGATTTTCCTAAACACACTGCACTTATTTTTATCATGATGTCCTCTCCAGTGCATTTATTACATTGCTCCTCATATACACTATTCTCACTTCCTCTCAAAGCTCAAGCAATCAATACAGTGTTGGCTGCACTGTATATTCTTATGAGATTGAATGTCTTTTTTATCATACATGTTCAGTAATGTGCTGATGTACAACCAGGGGTCAATCCTTTAATTTAAAATCTATTCTCTGACTATGTGAATAAGACAAAGTAAACTAAAAACTTAAGCTGCAGTCACACTGAATCAGTAAATTTGCCTGTTGTAAAAGCTGATGCACTCAAACGGTAAAGCGCAAAAAAGAAATTTGCTCCCTGTAGCTGTGCTGTGTCAAGTTCACCTAAGGGGACACTATTCCTGTGAATTTGAAAATTTGAAGGCGTGAATTCATACAAAATAGCTAAAAAGCTAAAAGACAATAAATAAATAGAGGAGCCGCCCTAAGTCAACCTACTGTTGCTTGCCATTTAAAGTTGCAAGAAACACTAGGATATGAGCTAATGTTAGCTGTTTCCCAAACTATACACTGCATACATATGTGTAGACCTGCACTGGCTACTGTAACTTTATGGATAGATTTTAAATTGCTGCTCCTACTTTTAAAGGCTAGGAAAATGACTTACATCACTCTGCTTACATCACATAATGTCTGTCTGTTTATGTCCCAGCACGTGATCTTACATCTCCAGGAACTGGCCTTCTACAAATACTTTCAAATATAGAAAACACGGAGAGACTCTTTCAGTTATTTTGCTTGTAAACTGTGAAACTCAATTCTATCTTTTATTAGACAGTCAAGCTCAGCGAACATGTTTGAGAATGTGCCTATTTAACTTAGTATTTAGTTAAGACTTTTTATCTCTTTAGTATTTGTTTTCAATTTGATCAGTTTCATTGTCTTATGTGATTTTTAAACTTTTTTTTTTTTCACTATTAACCGTTATCACCTGACTGGAGTTGCCTCCTATATGACAAGTGCTCTATAAAGAATGAAAGATTATATTATTATTATTATTATTATTATTATTATTATTAGTAGTAGTAGTAGTAGTAGTAGTAGTAGTAGTAGTAATAGTAGTAGTAATAATAATAGTAGTAGTAGTAGTAGTAGTAGTAGTAGTAGTAGCAGTAGCAGTAGTAATAGTAGTATTAATAGTAGCAGTGGTAGTAGTAGTAATAATAGTAGTAGTAGTAGTAGTAGTAGTAGTAGTAGTAGTAGTGGTAGTAGTAGTAGTAATAGTAACAGTAGTAACAGTAGTAGTAGTAGTAATAGTAACAGTAGTAACAGTAGTAGTAGTAGTAATAGTAGTAGTAGTATTAATAGTAGTAATAGTAATAGTAGTAGTAACAGTAGTAGTAGTAATAGTAGTAGTAGTAGTATTAATAGTAGTAATAGTAATAGTAGTAGTAATAGTAGTAGTAGTAGTAGTAGTAGTAGTGGTAGTAGTAGTAGTAATAGTAGTAGTAGTAGTAGTAGTATTAATAGTAGTAATAGTAGTAGTAATAGTAGTAGTAGTAGTAGTAGTAGTAGTAGTAGTAGTAGTAGTAGTAGTAGTATTAATAGTAGTAATAGTAGTAGTAGTAGTAATAATAATAATAATAGTAGTAGTAGTAGTGGTGGTAGTAGTAGTAGTAGTGGTAGTAGTAGTAGTAGTATTAATAATAGTAATAGTAGTAGTAATAGTAGTAGTAGTAGTAATAATAATAATAGTAGTAGTAGTAGTGGTAGTAGTAGTAATAGTAGTAGTAATAATAGTAGTATTAATTGTAGTAATAGTAATAGTAGTAGTAATAGTAGTAGTGGTAGTAGTAGTAATAATAGTAGTACTAATAGTAGTGGTGGTAGTAGTAATAGTAGTAGTAGTAGTAGTAGTAGTAGTAGTAATAGTAGTAATAGTAGTAGTAGTAGTAGTAATAGTAATAGTAGTAATAGTAGTAATAGTAATAGTGGTAGTAGTAGTAGTAATAATAGTAGTAGTAGTAGTATTAATAGTAGTAATAGTAATAGTAGTAGTGGTAGTAGTAGTAGTAGTAGTAGTAGTAGTAGTAGTAGTAGTAGTAGTAGTAGTAGTGGTAGTAGTAGTAGTAATAATAGTAGTAGTAGTAGTAGTATTAATAGTAGTAATAGTAATAGTAGTAGTGGTAGTAGTAGTAGTAATAATAGTAGTAGTAGTAGTAGTAGTAGTAGTAGTAGTAGTGGTAGTAGTAGTAGTAATAATAGTAGTAGTAGTAGTAGTATTAATAGTAGTAATAGTAATAGTAGTAGTGGTAGTAGTAGTAGTAATAATAGTAGTAGTAGTAGTAGTAGTAGTAGTAGTAGTAGTAGTAGTAGTAGTAGAGGTAGTAGTAGTACTAGTAATAGTAGTAATAATGAGCATTGATATTTTGGATGTGTAAACAATTAATTACACTCCACAAGATGATCTTAATTTAGAACAATGGATTCTGAATTCGGATAAGAACAATGATCGGGCCGGTCCTGGAATGCAGGCTGTGAGCCGTATGTTTGACACCTCTATTCTAGAAAATATCTTTACTTTTGGTCATTCTTGTCACCTGTCACATGGTCCAATGTAAATCAGACCCTTTTTTTGTTTATTTTGGGAAATGGGGTTATAGGTTTGTATGAATGATATGTCTCTGCACAGATACGTATTGAGGATTTAGAACATTTGATTTATAGCACTGGACCTTTCCAAGTAAAAGCTTTACAGGTTTGGATGAAAAACCTGAACTAACATCACTAACACTGCTACAAATTTCAGATTTCCTCTTTTGTTCTAACAAAATCGAAAAACCTCTTCAGTTTGCTGTCACTGTCTGTGGGCCATGAGACATGTTTGACATTTCTATTCTAGAAAATATCTTTACATTTGGACATTCCTGTCACCTGTCACATGGACAGTTTTGCACATTCAGTCCAATTTTTCTCAGCTGTCCACACTGTGGAGCCTTCTCTACAATTCCACTGTTTTCCACAAAAACATTCACTCAAAGTGTCAACTATCAGCAAGTAAAACTTGCTCAAAATGAACTGCATATGAAACACTGAAGCTGCAACTTGTTTTCATCTGAGCTTTTTGTGGCGCTTACAGTTAGCAAAAGTTGCTTCCCATATACTGAAAACATACTAAATGTGTAAAACCACTGGCACATTCACTCTGCTCCTCTGAGAGTCAGTGAACTTTAGGTAAAACACAGAGTTACTGCATTTGTCACGACCTTCAGAATGGAAATCTATAGGGTGCAAACAGAAAGTTCAAAATCAATTAATAATGGTCCATATTCACTACACAGACTGCAAATAGACAGACATGCATCAATAGACATGCATTAGCCTCTGTGAACATGAACAGTGAATAACACTAGAAGAAATGAAAGTCACATTCAAATATTATATATTATTCTGAGGAAGTTGTACATTGAGATATTCACTGATGTATTAATAAAGGGCTGAATGCATACAATCTACTTACATATTATCATAAAGTGTAGTAAAATATAGTAATTATCATAAAATAAATCTGTCCTGATACTTTTGGTAGGGCAATGTAAATCTGACCCTATTATTTGTTTGCTTGCTTGTTTTTTTATTCGTTTTGAGGAAGGGAGTTATAGGTTTAAATGAGTTATATGTCTTTGCACAGATACATATTGAGGATTTCGAACATTTGATTTATAGCACTGGAACTTTCAAGTAAAAGCTTTACAAGTCTGGATGAAAAACCTGAGCTAACATTACTAACACTGCTACAAATTGAAGATACCGTCTTTCAGTCTAATAAATCGAAAACCTCTATTAAATCTTCAGTTTGCCATCCCTGTGAATCACTCTCTGGCAGCACAGTGCTGGATCCTCCGGATTTCTCAGAGACTGCAGTTGTTAGGAATCAAATATTTAGTATCTGAGCTTTATATGACATGTACATCCCAGATACCTGCTGAAACTGCTGGTTCTGTGATGTGCAGGGAGAAGATATGGAGTCTTGTAGGCTCTCCTGTTTGATAGAGTGGGTGGAGTGGAACCCAGAGAAATCATAGTGTGTGTTTCTGTGTAACGCTTGAATGCTGAGGCTTAATCTACTCTTCTGCTTTAAGAACTGTCATTGCATTTATTTTTATATCTAAAGAATAGGTTCTAATCCCTTCCTCCACCTGCCCCCCACAGCAAAAAAAAACCTGAATATGTGCACAGGGTTATTCGCAAACTAATGGAGTGCATCCAACAATAAAGGCAGAACAGAGAATCTTTCATAGAAAACTCAAATTCCACATGCTGATCCATTTTACCAGTGTGAACATGTATACATCACATCTACTATGGGGGCACATTTTCATGAGTTAAAGAGGACAAAGCAAGATTTCTTAATGTATCGTCAGTGAAGGGGCTCAAATCAGAGACTTGGGCCCAATACCACTTCAACCCTCCCCCCTATCAAATCAAATCAAATCAAATCACATCATATTGTGTTTATTGTCCCATCACATTTACACGGGTGGAAAGTGAGTGAAAAACTTACATGTGTAGCCCCCTTATAACATTTATATATATATATATATATATATATATATATATATATATATATATACACACATACACTGACTCTGAATATACACAATATACACTAATATTGCACTATTCCATTGTACGGTTGTACAGTAATAAGTTCTGAAATAAAACTATGAAATGTGCTGTTGTACACTTTCCATATGTGCAGATTAGCACTTAGCACTACCCCTCTGTTTTACCCATTCATGGCTAGGGAAAGTGCTAGGGCTACATTGCAGGTCCACCAGTCTTAATGGGGCTGAATAAGACCTTTCATTACCAACTTTATGTCTGTGACTTTGCTTGTCAGTTTTGCTGCAGTCATTGCTGCCATTCTCCTAAAGCTCACAGTGACATCAGGCTGAATACGGCTTGAATAAAGAAAACAAAAAAATAACTTTAATCTGACGGACAGAACGAAGCGCTACATTCAGTAAATGTGGTGTTCCAAGGCAAAACAGCTTCAAATGGATGGCTAGCCTGTAGTTCAAATAGCAAGTAGGATAGCAAGCACAAGAGCTAATTAAGTGAAGTTCTAGCTGCAGTTTTAATAATAAAACTACAGCTGGCTTAGCTATTGCGCTAGCAAGCTAACACCTTGCTATAAAGACAGTTGATTTGCCTCTTTCCTTTAAATACAGTGTCTTTCAGACTGAAGGGTGTTCTATACTGAAAAGCTCTTAGTCGACGCTCTGCTAAACCTGACTTTTTTTGTTCAGTGGTTACTTTATACAATGCAATGCCTGCAGCTAATAATGAGACTGAACAAAAAATCTCTACTAAAGATTTAAGACTTGACTCCAGACACTTGAGATTCGACTCACATTTGACTTGCAAACATCTCCATGTATTAAGTAGCAATGAATAAACACACATCATCAAAAAAATGTAAATGTAAGTGCATTAAAATGAAATAAAAATCATTTGAGGGCTTGGATGTGGTTGCTTTTCTGGTGTTTAACTGAGCAACAGGCTTTGTACTTTAGCCAAGAGGTCCTTAGACCAAGCTCTATATCCATATGTCTCTAGTAGTATCACTATCTCTCTCTTCTCTAGAATACCTGCAGCCATGTGGAGGTGGATGCTACCCAATGCAACCAGATGCTGCCTAATAAAAACATTCTCTATCCTCTGAAGCACAGAGGCTGCTGGACTTTACACATTTTTAGTTGCTAGTGTGTGTGTGTGTGTGTGTGTGTGTGTGTGTGTGTGTGTGTGTGTGTGTGTGTGTGTGTGTGTGTGTGTGTAAGCCAACAGTATCAGTAGTAATTGAAAGGCTGAGTTATTGGCCACCCAGTCCGCCACCCCCCTCAACCCCAACACACACACCACTCCCAGTTTGTTCTCTAATGCTGGAAATGAATTAAAGCTGTTAGCTCAAATTGAAGCCGTTTAATTGATCTAGCCTTAGAGGGTGTCTTTATTATTTGTCTGGGCTCAAGTGGGCTCCCCCATCTATCCTCAACAATCAATACAAAGCCTGGACTCTTAAGGATGGCTACTCTCATCACTTACTGGCTTACAGCTGTACTGTACTGTGTTGCATCCCCAAGCGATGAAGCTGTTTTTTTACCCACGACAGTCCAAGAAATGGCCATAAATCCCTACACACATCACAATGGACAATGAGACATTCCAGTTAGGCCATATGTATGATAGAGCTACCACACTATGTATCACACTAACCTTTTTTTTTTACCATAGCCATAAAATGCAATTAATGCCTGTTTTGGAGGTCACTTAGTTGAACTCGTTCTTGACATTGATGGAATATATTGCAATTGAAATTGTATGATTTGCAAAACTTCATCAGAGGTGAAAGGCAAGTAAATATGTTTTTTTAATATGTATATGCTTTTTTGTGGCAGTTGCACACAATTTTTGATACCAAAAAAAGCTACAGTTATGCTGTTCATTTTATTCCAGAATCTTTGTGGAGAGGTGCCAGTTATTTTCATATTTTCATAGCAAGGGAATCTCATCCCATCTTTTTCACCCCTTATTGCTCACTAGCAACTCACCACAATTTCACATTTCACACATAGCCAACATATTCTCACTCAATTTAACATAATTACAGGAAATATTTTATTTGATTATATTAACTACAAATGTCTAAGTTGATTTCCATCCCGCCTGCAGAATGACCACTACAGGGCTTGTAGAAGTCACAAGTTGTGACACTGGACCAGAAAGCAGACGCTTGCAGCTTAAGATCAGAAGGGAAGCTTTACTTGGGTAATCATGGCAGCAGAGAGTAGTCAAGGTACAGGCATAGGTCAGATCAAGGAAGCACAGCAGAAAGATACAGTCCACAAAACAAGCACAGAGTCAAAAACCAGAGAACCAAAACCAAAAGTACAAAAAAGGGAAATCCAAAAATCAGAGTCGAAAGCAAAACAGGCAGGACGTCAGAACAAACTCAGTAGTTTCTCAAGGAAAGCAATACTTGTGCTATACTAAAGCCCGGGCTCTTATACTAGTCTAAACAGATCATGTAATAGACACGCAGCTGTTGCACATTAAATCTCAGGTGATCTAGATCACTGATAGGTCGAGGATGAGATGTGGAGTGTGGAGTCTGGAAGTTGGAGTCCGGGTCTGTATGCGGACTGGTTGTAGACGTGACACAGGCATTGCTGATGCATTTTGATAATGATTATTTCTTACTTATAGCTTTTTGTAACAAGTGAAGAAATTCTAAATCTTTATTTCATAGCATGTTGGTGTTTGTATTAGAAGAGGAGATATTTTATTATGATTTAAATTTGATTAAAAGAAATAGTTGAGTCTGCAGGCTTGTTTTACGGAAACATCTTTCACATTTGTGTCATGACTTTTGTAACGCGGAGCGAGGAGGCGGACGCATGTGCTGAGATAAGCGAGATTTATTAGGGGCAAATCAAGGGTCGTGGTCAAAACAGTCCATGGTCAATGAGCCAATACGGACAGATCGTGGGTCAGACATGACAAACAAACTATAAACAGACTCAAGCAAACAAACATAGACCAATACAAAGACCGGCGAACACAAGGGGCAAACAATGAGGGTCAGGTGAAAACAATCAGGGCGGAGTTACAAAACCAAAACAAACACACATGGACAAACCAAAACAAAAAGGCACATGGAGTGGGAGGAGCCAATCGTGACAACTTTTTACACTGATTTTCCATCAAAATGGAACCAAACAGAAGAATGAAGGAAAGCCAAGGTTAATTGTGTAATTACAGTTAAATAGTACATTGTATAAATAAAGGCTGTTCACTTCATCTGTATATAGAGTGGGGTTTTGCAGCACACTATGTAGTACCAGGCATCTAAAAGGCATCAAAGGCATCAAAAGTCTGGGATACGCATGTAGTGTTGATTTTTTGTGGTAGCCTGGACATGTGCACAAGTTTGAGATACGGCAGCAAGTGACAGGGTAGTCTTGGGGGGCCAAATGCCATCTTGTAATGAAAATACACATCTCAGTACCGCCTGTTAACCTCTTAAGTGGCCGGGGCCCAAGTTTTATAATAAACTAAAAATAGCTCAGCCAGTTTGCATTGAAATCCCTGTAGATACTGAATAATGAGCCTTAGTATGTAATTAGCCTGGGATTTTAAGGGCTTAAACATTTGCTGCTGCTGTGCAGCAAAATACACTCCTAATACGAGTATACCCCCTCTAAGACCTACTCCCCAATTCCTCTACTTTGTGCCCTTTTAATGGCTGGAATATAATGATAACACAAGCCAAACAAAATATCTAGCTGTCCTTAGTTAGCTGAACTGTTAATGCTCATTTTTACCATGTATAATTTGTACACAGGACACACACCTACATGCTCAGCTGGACTTTTTTTTTTTGGGAGGGGGGGCATGTTAACTTTCATGGGCTAATTCATGGGCATGTTGTTTGCCAGTTGTTGATGAGCACTCCGTCACACCCTACTGTGAGCACTTGCTTAATGAGGCATTGGGTTGGTTTAAAAATTCCCATATTTATTCCCATACTAATAGGTCTATGTGCGAGATCAGGCCAGAGAAACTAATGGCAGGGTGGTGTAATAAAAGTACAATGATGATCACACAGACTCCTTCCAACTTGTCTGACCTTCTTCTTCCCTATAAACCCACCCATGCTCTCCAGATGTCCTCAGCTGATGAACTAACCACAAGTCCGACAGTCTATTTTAAATCAAATCTCAAAACCCATCTCATCTTTTTAGCCTACAACAAACCATCAACCTCATCAAAGCTTCTTGTTATCTCTACCTTGTCTTTTTCTTTATTGTCCACTTCTGTACTATTATGTTGCTTGTTTATCTTCTGGAGTTCTCTATTTTATTACAACTGTAAGCATCTTTCTGTTCTTGAAAAGTGCAATAAAAGAGTCATGCTTTATTATTATTATTATTATTATTATTATTATTATTATTATTATTACAGGACTGATTAATGATTGCTTTAATCTATGGTATTACTGTCTGGAGAAGAAGAATACATTTTAAACCTATGGAGAGCATGTTCAGTTATATTTAAGTGGTCCAACTTGCAGACCATGGAAACTATCCATGTGGTTGGTGGTTGGAATCTATCGACAATACCTAATAAATACTACTCTCACTCAACTCAAAGCTACTAGATGGACAACAATGCAGACTGAGCAAATTATTCCAGAGTTGGAGGAGTGCGGAAAGGAAATCTAGTTTCATAAAAGTTAAAAGGTCCATTAAATTTCACTACAGGGGTTCATTATTATTGCATTGCACGTGTGGTTATGTGGGAACAGTATGACAGTACTTATTGTACATAACTGTCATGTCAAATGTAGAGTAACTATGATAAATATGAGGATATGACAATTAAAAAACCCTGTCATACGTCTGTGGCTAAAAGCTGCAAAGGGAGCCTGAACATTCTCTCCAGCTATAATTTCACAAGCCTCCATTCTTTGAAGACTGAATTATTGTATAAGGTATTATATTACATATTAAGTAGTCAGAGATAACCAACATTTACAGAAAGAAAAAAAAACAAGACATATTCAAACAAAGTTATTTCACTAAACAAACATGAATAAACCTGCAATTTAATTCCTATCATTACTGTGTTTATTGTATTGTCTGTCAGAATTCGCCTTATTAAATTCCAGCCATCCTCTGCTGTTACAGAGACCAGTGTAGGGTATAAAGCAGGGCTGTCCAAATTGTGGCACCCTGGGTCAAAGTTGGGCCATAAGGATGTTGTATCTGGCCCAAAGTTACTCTCGTCCCCAACATGTTTTTTATGCTATATATACATTATTATTATTATTATTATTATTATTATTATTATTATTATTATTATTATTATTATATCTTATTAAATGCTTATTAAAGGTATTAGATGGACATCAATGCAGACTTAGCAGATTATTCCTGAGTTATTGGAGTGTGCAAAGGAAGCCTGGATTGATAAAAGTTAAGAGGTTCATTGACATTCACTACATGGGTTCATTATAACTGTAGTGCATGTGTGGGTACATGGAAACAGTGAGACAGTACCTGTTGTACGTAACTGTCATATCAAACGCGGAGTAATTATAATGAATATAATCATATGATGATAAAACAACCTTGTCATAGACATGTGGCTAAATGCTGCACACTTAACCTAAAAACTCACAAGCCTTGTTTCTTTGCAGTGAAGACTAAAGTAATACATTATTACAGTTTTTTTTTTTTTATATACAAATTTTGGGTACCCTTGGAGTAGAGGGTTAACATACATCTTGAGCAAAAAAGAGGATCTGACTATTAAAACTACAGGGACGCATATGACTGCATTACAGCTGTAATGTGGTCACTGGAGACACATTCGGGGTCATTGTAATGCCAGCTGTAAGCGGCTGCACGTCTTGCTGTCCGCTTATGATAGGATCAGTTGAAATCACTGTTAATACAAAATGTGAATGTGAATTTGCTCAAGTAAAAGCATTAAAATGTGAGTGTGTGAGCATTTAGGTGTTACATTTTGTGGTAAAGGGTGCTGTAGGACGACGTTTTGTGATTTAAAAATAAAAGCATGTCAAAATGTCAACAATGCAGCAGAGTCTAATAAATGCTTCTAGGCAGCCTTCAAGCGAACTAGCAAACACAGCTGCCTTACTTAATGGAAAAGAACACAACGGCAGAAGGACAGCATGTCAACACTTCATATCTTAGCGACAAAGACAAAAGTCTACCGACACTCCATCTACCACTGAATCAACAACGTGTACCGGGCCCCTACCATCAGAGCCTCCATGTAAGCAGGACTCTTCTGGTACACATAGCATCTACTGTGAGCCATAAAGCAATGGCGTCCATCCCTTTCTGGCCAGGTCCAGCAGTTCTCGTAACGAGGGTCTCAGTCTCAAGTCTTTATGAGGCCCCCATGGGCTGCAGATGGAGTGTAAATAATATACAGGCCTCACTTTATCATGCTGTGCTAGGCCCATGCCCATAAAACAAACATAATCTGATCACAGAGCACCAAAGACAAGGGGATTTAGATGTAGACAAGACAAACAGCATTGGATGCAAGCAAAAGGATCAATAAGGATAAAATCAGTGATAACTGACCTTTTCTTAGCTTTAGCGCTTGTAAGAATGTCTTGGGGCCATCCTTTCTTTCTGTCCCTCGTTCTTTTGTTCATCCTTTTTCTGTTCTTACCCTTTTTCTTCTAATCTTGTCTTGCTGTTTCATTCTTGTATTTTTTCATTTATTCTTCCTTTGTTTCTTGGTACCCAACATAGTCTATGATAGCAGAGATGAAAAAAGACATTCAGAGGCTCACGCAGGGTTAAAAAAGTGGCTGGCTGGTATATCTTTGTATTATTGACTGAGACTCGTAAATACACCAATAACCGATACCCTTCTGATACCGATACTGATACCTGACCCTTAAGTATCGACTGATACTGAGTACCGATACCAAAACTCTATCTAACCTAACAAGACTATAAGTCCTGATAGTTATACTGCGGCATCCTCTACATGCTCTGGGTTTCAGGACGGACTTTAGGGGCATGGTATGCAAAGCTGCATTGCATGCTTCGCCCCTTCACTGAAAAATACATTTATTGTGCTTGTTGTTGTTAATTTGAGGAAGGCTAATGTGTTGGACTGTGTGTTATTTGCCAGGGTGTAGGGTTAGACAGAGAATAGCAATGGTGGCCATTGTCAGTGGGTTGCTCGCTGCTTGAGGTGGCCTCGCGGCTGTTTTTCCTGCAGTGCAGTGACTCTTCTGGCGTGGTCAATAAAAGAGCATCTTCATGAGCAGAAATAATGGCATCCCCTGCGTCTTCTTACACCACAATAAAATTAGATTTTATAGATATTTATTTTTTAATTAGAAATTTTAATTTTAAAATTAGATTTTTATAGATATTTAGATTTTATAGATATTTATCCAGCTTGACTGAATTAGATATGTAATACAACAAGCAAATAACACTGATTCAGTACAAACTTGGATTTGTCAGTAAAACAAGTTATTTTCAATGTTCAAGACAAAAATAATTTGCAATGATATGGAAGCATTTTCAAAGATGGAAAAATATAAAGTGGGATTCTGTTGATACAGTGGGGACCAACAGTTTTATATATATATATATATATATATATATATGTATAGTATATAGCTTACATGTTGCTGTGCTGCAGTAATGAGAATTTTGTAAAATTGGTAAATGTTACTAAAATCCTTTTGAAATCAATTAAACAATCCAGGTCAAATCAACCAGGTATCATCGTTTGTGTACCCCCTCTGAGAGTCATCTGAACATGTGCTTTTTAAGAGTAAAAAACAAACGTTTTACAAAACACAGTGACCTAGAAATAGTGCAGAGTCTTGAAAATTCGTTCTACATTTTACTTTTTGAGAATTCTCAAATGTTCTCCTGTTATTTTTGGTTAAATCATAAAAAAAATGATTTTCAATGTGGTCTCAGGCTTTTGGTCTCCAGTGCACACAGATGTGAAGTTCTTTAAGTTCAAGCACAACGTGTCATAAACATGTTAAAAAGCTATATTTCACTAGTGAGTAAATATTTTCTCCAATCACATTTGTGTATTCAGTGTCCTTTAAAAAAAACTTGTCCTAATTGTACCAAATTAATGGAATCAAATAGAATGTTGGTAAAATTAGACATTCCATGATGCATTGAATCATTTTGTAATGAACAGTAATCAGACCGAGGTCAGAGATGTACACCCCTTTTATCTTGGTTGTAATTTTTCTTTGTGTACGGATAAATATAAATCTGTGAAAGGCTATGATGGGGGCTTGAGCCTTGTCCGAATGTGTGAGTGTGTGTGTGTGTGTGTGTGCGTGTGTGCGCGTGTGTGCATGTCTGTCCTTGTTGAGAAGATTACGTCTAACTCCATGAGTCAGACAAAGGAGGCGATTTACTCTGACTGCCCACATCTCTCCGCACTCTGTCCATCTTTTTCCTGTAGCTGTATTAGAGAGAGTTTGTGTGTTTGTGTGTGTTTGTGGGTGTTTTTGTCTGTCCATGTGTATGACTGTGTGTCTGGCCCTTTGTGTATGATGACAATGTGGTCACTGAGGTGTGTGTATTTGTATGTATTTTCAGTGTGTGTTTTGTGTGTAATGATGACAGTGTGGTCAGTGAGGTGTGTTTGTGGGAAGATATTTGTGTGAGTGTGGGAGAAGCTGTTGTGTGTGTGTGTGTACATGTGTTGAATCTTTCACTGAAGATATGTATGCATGTGTGTGACTTTCACTGGAGCTCTATGGAAAATGTATTCCATTTTGGACCACACAATGAATTAATTTTATTTTGATTTTGTTTTTTTGTTTGTTTTTTTTACTTAAC
This sequence comes from Pygocentrus nattereri, assembly GCF_015220715.1. Lineage (NCBI taxonomy): Eukaryota > Metazoa > Chordata > Actinopteri > Characiformes > Serrasalmidae > Pygocentrus > Pygocentrus nattereri. The sequence goes on from NC_051237.1 coordinate 3,134,294, forward strand.
AGCTTGAGCCTCAATGGTCTCAATACTTAAGGGGCAGGTTATCTTGTCATGGCAAGTTAATTTAAGCCCTTCAGTTCCATAATTCACTAACTCAGCAACTGAATATTTGCTAATGTAATATAACCCAATTATACCCAACAGCTAAATTTATAATTAAGAAAATGACAATGAACTTGTTCAGACAGGTTTGAAATGATACAGTGATATAATGTTGTACACCTTGGATGAACATCTAACAGTATCCATTAGAATTTTATTGAAAAATGTGTCTTTTTTACAATTTTCATACTTTAACTCCTCTTCCTAATTCTGATGTTTAGCTCCTGAGAAACAATGTTTCGATTTTCCAACCCAGCTGAATTAAATTTACATTAGAACAGCATCAGATCTCTTTGGGATCTTATATAGCTCTATTCTGCATCACAGAGATCTTTCATCGGTCTACCAGCGCAAATGAATAACTTACGCTTTTCTTATTTATCGCCAAAACTAAAAATGAAACTGACCTGTGCTGATAAAAATGTAACACCACAATAATTATCTAACCTTTTATTACTGATCATATTATCATTACGATGTACATACAAAACAGACAAGATGTGTTCATCTAGAAGATAATACATCTACAAATATACAGTGTTCTAAATGTCATCTTAATAGCAGTAACATGCTCACTACATCGAGTATGAAACGATATAAGTTATGAAAGGTGCTCAAACCAACAGCACACTAAAACAGCTCTCCACGTATCAAATAAAGCATGAGATTACACAGTGACAGCTTAGTCTGCAGTTATCCAGAGCGACTTACAGTTTGATCATTTTACACAGGTAGGCGAAGGTGGTGTTAGGAGTCTTGCCCAAGGACTCTTATTGGTAGAGTGTAGGCTGCTTACCCAGGTGGGGGATTGAACCCTAGTCTACAGTGTAGAAGGCAGAGGTGTTACCCACTACACTACACCGCACCAATATCACATATCTCACTAATATATGACCAAGATCTGCTTTGTCCTGTGACAAAGAAAAGGGGCACAGATGATGTAAATGCCAGCGTGCAACTACTTTCACTGCTACACAATTACTGGCCACCTTAAGATAGCAGCTGCCTTCCTTCCTCCTCTCTCTCAGCTTATCGAGGCTGCAGCAGCTCTGAGGAGGTCTAGGCTGCAGTGTGGATGTGCTGTGCACTCAGCTAAAACAGGTTCAGCATTTTACAGCATACATACATAAATGTTTATTCCTCTAGCCGCATTTTCACACAGCCCACACTGTGGACATTACGTTAGAGAGAAAGAGAGACAGAGAGAGAGAGAGAGAGAGAGAGAGAAATAAGACTGGCATAAAACCTTTCTCTTGGACAAAAACTGGAGCTAAGAAAGAGGATTTAGTGGTTTGCCAGTTTAAGCCAAAGTCGTTCATTGTTGTACAAGGCCAGGATTTAGAGAGTAAGGGAGTCACATAGAGAGAGAGAGAGGGAGAAAAGAGATGGAGAAGAGAGCAGAGAGAGGTGGAGAGAGAAATAGAATGAGAGAGAGAGAGAGAGAGAGGGAGCGAAAGAAGAAGATGCTTGAATTTTATCACAGCAAGTACAGAACAATGAGGATTTCATACACACCAGGTGTGCAGAAGCTCGTCCACGGGGACGTAAACTGTGTGTGTGTGCGTGTGTGTTGGGGGAGCTGAGGCTGAGCTTTGATGCCTCTGATATATATTTCTGGCTTATGTGCAAGAGATGCAATATGAACAGCACAGCAGACATAACCATATGTGTGAGTGTGAGTAATACGTACATTTCAAAACATGTTATTTGTATTTACATTATTTGCATAATATATTAGAATACAGGGACATTTCCATTCGAAATAGCCCGTGCAGAGTGCTGAACAACACATGCACGCACACATGTGTCTGTATTGCTGTGTCATGATTTTTTTTGTTATTGTTGCAGTAAACAATCGTATGCAAATGCAAAGGCCAAGTGGATGCACTAAATTGCCCCTAGGTGTGGGTCTGTTTGTGACTGTATATGTCTGTGTGTTTGAATATGTCTGTGTATCTGCCCTGCGATGGACTGGTGACCTGTCCAGGGTGTTTCCTGCCTTCCGCCCAGTGGCCTCTGGGATAGGTGTCAGCACCCCCTGTGACCCAGAAGCAGTTTAGATGATAACCTCTAAATCTAATTCCAGCAAAGCTAACAGCCCACAAATTGTAAACCAAATTTCCACATTTGATAAATGTTTTTGTGCTGGCATTAGAAGATATGCACATGGAAAATACTGGATATCAGCATCGGCCCATAGTCAGTGCATCTCATGCAAACCCAAAAATTTTAGTCGTAGTCAATTCCCACCGCTAACTAGGTCTCCTCCATCACACAATGCTTGGGGGTGAAGGCTAGTACGACCTTCCTCTGAGACACGTGAGGCATCCTCACTGAATAATATGACTAATCCTACCCATGGCCAATTATGCTCTCTTGAACTTCCAGCCACATATGGCTGTGGCATCTGTGGCTGTGGGATCTAACTTGCGATCTCCCTGTGATGGAGCCAAGGCTTAGATGGTTGCTGCATTTGGGAGCCCTAAAGAAATTTTATTTAATTATCTGCAATGTATGCCATTTGCTGGCTGCATCAGACTGTTTAAAAAGAACAGTTTAAAAGACATTTTCAAGTAGTACTTTCCCTTCTGGAACTGTAGTTTCTATCTGGTTAACATTTATAATACAGTGTGTGGTTCCTTTTAATGCAATTATAAAATAAGCAGGATAAAACAGAACAGTTCTGCCAAAACAAGCTATTTTGTGCATATAAGATATTAGATTAGCAGTACTCAGGAAGCATGGATTCATTATCCTTATAAAAGCGAGTAATATCTTTGGAAAATATTGTGATGCTGAATTTTAGTCATGACGAATCAGTATTTGCAGGTACACAGACGTTCTTTTGTTCTTGTGTTGATGTGTCTGTATGATTCCTCTGATTGCTCTGGTGTATTAGGCAACACGGAGTGACTATCATTTCTTCCTGAGCTACTAGCAGACAGAAATGGCTTTGTGTCTCTTCCAAATAGCAGCTGTGAGCCACGGCCCTCCCCACAGTCTTTTACTGCTCTCTATCACCTGATGAAGCAGAGATGAAATGGACTCTTTTATGAGCTACCGGACAGCAGGCATCAAGGTAAGAGGTCCTGCTCACTGCAGACTGTC
>NC_051237.1:3142500-3335000 GCF_015220715.1 Pygocentrus nattereri
AGGGGTTTCTGTCCATCCTTCCACTCTGAGACTCAACACTATGAGTCTGAAAGGATGTTCAGCTGTCAAAAAGCCTTTACTGAGAAAAGTTGCAAATGAAATAATGAAGCCAGTGGTGTTCTCAGAACAATGGACTGACCACCCCAGTGTCCAGAACCTCAATACTGGAATTACTTTGTGGGAAGCAGAAAATGCAACCAACTTCTAAGGCTGAAGTTTGTAGGAATGGAAAAATATCACTGCAGATTTCTTTGAAAAACTGAAAGCAAAAGGGTGGATGAATTGATCTTCTGCTTAGCATTTGAAGTTTTTGAGTAACTTTCTGTTAAACATTTGCTTTCAGATTTTTCCAGATGCTGAAATTTGTATTTGTATTTACTGGGTTTTTTGACTGGAACTGAAATCACTGAAGGGTGGTCTTTGACTTTTGTGCAGTACTGAATGTTTAGGCCATGTGTGAATGTGTGTGTGGAATGGAGAAAGTTGCAGGTTGCTGGAACTCTTATGAGGGATGACGCTATATAATCTCTAGGGTCCAGCCAGCCCATAGCTTCCTCCACCTGGCTGCCTGCCTACCTGCTTCAGCAGAGCCCAGCAGTGGGACAGACTCATTATCAGAGCGCTGGCCATCCTAAACTGCTCCTAAAAGTGCTGCACTCAAACCTTTACTCAAGAGACCTAATCTAGATTTCTCTATTTTCTGCTTCCTCAGATGTTTTTCTAATTTACCTGTCTGGAGGTAAGTTCCAGGAATGGTTATGTTTATACAGTTAAATGGGCTTTTTAATTGAAATTATTCTCGCAAAATGAAATCAGTTCAGATCAGTTTATTACAGACACAATCTCAGTTTCCTTCTCATCTGCCAGGCGGAAGGCTTTGCACCTCTAATTGATATTCTTTAGCAGCCTGTAATAGACAGTTTTATGTGAAATTGCATTTTGAAGGTTTGTAATCGTCTGCCAAAAGGATTTGCCAGGCATTTTCACATGTAATCTTTGAACACAGAATTTCGCAGAACACAGAATAAGCCTGCATTGCTAATGTTTATAGCTCTACATTGTTAACAGCCTAATAGCATGTTACTTTTATTCAGCACCATTTATATCCAACATGAAGAAATGCAGCATAACTTGTTCTGATTAGTTATAAAAAAGTTATAAAAAGTGATAGATTTTTGAACATTTCTACCTCAGAAAGTACCTATTTAACTTTGCTTTTTTATTACTTGTAATCTCCATGCATTTAATCATAATAAGATTGGATTTTCTTTTTTTTTTTTTTATATTTTCTAATATTTTGTCACATCTGAATAGATAGAGGCGGCACGGTGGCGTGGTGGGTAGCGCTGTCGCCTCACAGCGAGGAGGGCCTGAGTTCGATTCCCTGGCCGGGTGACCAGGGTCCTCTCTGTGTGGAGTTTGCATGTTCTCCCCGTGTCTGCGTGGGTTTCCTCCGGGTTCTCCGGTTTCCTCCCACAGTCCAAAGACATGCAGTCAGGCCAATTGGACGTGCTAAATTGCCCCTAGGTGTGAATGTGTGAGTGTCTGTCTGTGTCTGTCTGTCTGCCCTGCGATGGACTGGCGACCCGTCCAGGGTGTATCCTGCCTTCCGCCCGAAGACTGCTGGGATAGGCTCCAGCATCCCCCCGCGACCCTGACGGAGAAGCGGCTTAGAAAATGGATGGATGGATGGATGAATAGATAGATAAATAAAGTGATTAAAAAAATAAAAAATCACTCTTTAGCACTACCATTTGATTGATTCTGAAACGTATGGATCAAAGCAAATGAAACATTTCAGATGTAGATATATACACTGGCCAATCACTTCATTAAGCACACCTCCTTGTTTCCACACTCATTGTCCATTTTATCAGCTCCACTTGCTATGTAGATGCACTTTGTCCATCTGTTTCTCAGCATACTTTGTTACCTACTTCTACCCTGTTGTTCAGTGTTCAGGACCCCAATAGGACCACCACAGAGCAGGTATTATTTGGGTGGTGGCTTATTTTCCGCACTGCAGTGATACTGACAGTGTTTGTTGCACTCAGTGGAGGTTCTGTGGAGGTCCTAACCATCGAAGAACAAGGGAAAAAGGGCACTAACAAAGTATGCAGAGAAGCAGATGGACTACAGTCTGTAATTGTAGAACCACAAAGTGCACCTGTACGGTAAGTGGAGCTGAAAAAAGGGAAGGAAGAGGAACTTAATGAAGTAGCTGATCAGTGTATATTGGGGTCCGCTAAAGCTTCTGTTTCAAATCAGTCATGGACACTACATAAAGGGTTGGGAGGTTTTTGGTTCCAAAAAGTGTCATTTCATACAAAATAAAAAACAAATAAAAAATTTGACCATTAAGCATGACAAGGATACATCACAGGCACCCAAACTGCCGGCACACACATACACACCACTGGTTTACAGCAACCCAACAGCATTACAGAAGCTAATTTAAAATTAAACTAGCCTCTCTGTAACTGCTTTGAACTCTTATCTCTGTATCTCTGTGTGATTTCACTTGGTAAGGTCTGAACAATGCCAGCAAACACAGACTAATAAGTATATGTTATCAGCAGAGACAGATCACAGTGTTCCTCTAATCCACTGATGAACTGTGTAAACATTGTGAACCGGATGAATAGCAGCAGCATAAAGCTAAATGAAAAAGAAGAAACATAAAACACAACCAGTATGTGGATAGATTTCTCCATTCTGAAGAAAATGCTCGTCTTCAGTGCTGTAGTGCTCTTTTTGATCAGCTGTTAATATGACAGAAATTCACAGGCATTTTCATCAAATTCCAAATCTAAGATTAAGAAATGCTACAACTGCACTACTTTTTGTGCACAGATAAATTCTACAGAACTCAAACAATATCATGAAGTAGATACCAATCATGAAGGTAGTATAGGCCCTGGGAATACTTAGCATTATTGGCCATTCATTTTAGTTGAATTTGCTCAGTGGTGCATTTATGCCTAGAAGTACACATCTTAAACATCACCATTTTTGTCTGGCACTAAAATTTAAGCAAATGATCCATCCATCCATCCATCCATCCATCCATCCATCCATCCATCCATCCATCCATCCATCCATCCATTTTCTAAGCCGCTTCTCCATCAGGGTGACGGGGGCAAATGATACAAGTCCTTAATTTTATGTGACTCACCATGTTAAAAATGCACTGAAAGAAAGTGCTGACTTGATTGCTGCAATATCTTCAAATGGAGTGTACTTGTGCATGAGCAAAGATGTTGAAACCAAAAGATAATGACAAATGAACTCTTTTGATGCTTTAAAGGTGCATAAAATGTTTTTCCTGACCTAAAACTACCATTTAATGTTATTTGTTATGTACTATTCAGCGCTGAACTCTGCCTTATACAGTTTCCTCTTTTGCATTTTCATCCACGGATGCTTTCTCATTATAATACCCAGCACGCTTTACGCAAACACATCATACGACCATTGGAAATCTGCCCTGATGACAAAGTAATCCGCAGATGTGATGTCTGGCTTCCTAGCAGAGCAGTAATGCTTCTGCATTAGCCAGCTAGCAGGAAAACAGGAAAACATTTCAAACAACTTGCCTTCCATATCAGCATCATGGTACTTAGGTTTTCAAAAGTTCCTGCCTAGGCCTGGAAGATATCTAAAAATAAAAATTTTCTAGATTAAAAAAGTATTGTGATTATTGATAAGCACAATACCATATCCACATGGATATGGATAGCCATATCCATGTGCTTTCCATGTTAAAAAAAGGTGTTTTCTGTCATTACACCAAGATTTTCACAAATCAACTAACCACCAGGACATATAACCGCTACACAAAATACTGCACACCAGGCATACAGGAGGATCAGAGAAATTTTCTCTCCAGGTTAGAGCTAACTGCTCTATGCTAACTTTCAGGCACTTTAGCTCAATTTTTACTGCAGCAAGTCACTTTGAGTTGGGGTGAAGTTCGAACGTAGCTCAGCATTTATATTTGATTCCGTTTATGTAAAGTATTAAGAGGGGTCAATGCAGTAAAGGTAGCATTACAGGGGCTATGATTATATGCAAAGATTTTTTGCCAATCTAATTGAATACATTCTGATTGGCAGATTTAGATGAGGTGCTTATATGCTCACACTATTCAACAACCTGGTGGAAAATCTTCGTTTACATGCGCACTACGAGTAATCAAATGCAAAATGACACACATGCGTGGAGAACTTAGAATAAACGTTACTATGACAGTGGACATCATGTGAGGTCCAGTGAGAGTGAAATGAGTTTCCAGTTTGTACGCTTGTATTTTTAACTGCTTTAAAATGTGTTCTGAGACACATAAGCTGGATGCCCATCCCACCACCATCTTTTAAAGCTCAGAGCATTAACTTTGTCTCGCAGAATGTACTGTACTTCCGATTGGAAATGTAATCGGATACAGGCATTTATATGGCAATCATTCTTCTATTTAAGGGATTATTTACAGGATTACCCACCTCGTTCAATCACATAGAAATTGTATTCTGAATGGCCTCAAATGGAATAGACTATTCCGTTTGAGGTGTTTACACGGGGGTATTCTATTCCGATTGAGCTATTAGTCAGACTATTAATGGATTATTAGGCTGCATGTAAATGTGGATAGTATTTAGCAGAGAAAAATAACACAGGCAGTTTCTTAGCAAACCTCTTTCTTTCTCTTTGTCTCTTTCTCTCTCTCTGTGAAACTGACTTGTGAGCCTGCACATTTCTTAAACATGAACTCCAGTTTCCCAGTGTATTTTTCGAGTTGTTTATCAGTAAATTAGTGTTATCCAATGCTCCCTCAGTTCTTTTACCAAAACGGCAATTATCGCCTTTTACACATTGCCATCGCGTTACTTACATCTGGTCGATCTTCAGCTATATCCAATATCCAATTACATGATCTATGGTTACATCCAGGCCTGCTCCTAATCTTTAATTCAGAAAATCTCACTTTCAGGCACAATTCTAGGACCACTGTAGAAGGCAAGTAGGCATTTTTAGAACAGATGTAGTGATGGTTAAATTGTTCATTTGGGTCACAGTGCCTCTTTAAGTACCCCTTCAATTGTAAAAGAATTATTTATATATATATATATATATATATATATATAATTACATAATAAAACAAAAAAAATATACATATATAGCCGATAAAAGATGTGATTTTAACTGAAAATCAGTGGAGAGATGTGGTTTTAGACACCAAGCAGGATTTATACCATGTGGATGTTGGGGAGAGGTGGGCACACTTTACCAGCCAAACCCTGCCTGGCTGCAGCCAAATGGGGAAATGTTGATTTGCTTGTTCCATGACGTTTAAGCATTTTTGGAGGACTCTAAATTTAACATTATGATGCAGGTCTGTCTATGGCCCAGTTAAGGAGACTCATTTTAGATCTCTCAAACAGAATATAGAACAGCCTTAATATTTGTTTTTAGCCTCAGTCCAGTCTAAAACAGGCAGTGTCCAAAGGCTGTGAGTGTGACCGCATTGCTAAGCCTCTGAAGGGGGGGGTACATGGCATTACCAAAGGACACCACCTGGGACGTTGCCATGGCAACACAGGATCAGGCTGCTGTGTGAGAAAGTACTGACACATGGGTGAGGGACTAATAAATGGCATGTATGGACTTACTGGAGGCACGTGTGTACGAGGAAAGAAAGAGCTGATGTGAGATTAATGTGAAGGTGAGATGTGTGAAAGACACAGAAAGCTGTGGACAAAACACTCCCACTTGTGTGTATATATGCCTGTGGCTGTACTGTGGTGCATGTGGAGAAGGATGGTAGACTTTTTAAACTACATATTTTTTTCATGCTGACTAATTTTGCATTCACTTTAAGGGACAGTCTGGCCAAAATGATGAATTTACCCGTCACTATATCTGTTGTAAATCTGCCTACTTACATCCTACAGCTGTACCCCTAGCTTTTCCAGGGTAAACCCTGCTCTGATGATGTATCTGGAAAGTAGGAGGACCTTTGGAAAAGTACAGCTGCGTTGGGGAGGAATCTTATGTCCGAAATGTTTTTTATCTTCCTTCTACCCATCCGCCTGTCCATCCGTCCGTCCATCCATCCATTCATCCATCCATCCACCTACCCTTCCATCCATCCATCCATCCACCATGCCATCCATCCTTCCTTCCATCCACCGACCCATTCACTTGTCCATCCATCTGTCTGCCCATCCATCCATGCACCCACCCACCCATTCACTCGTCCTTCCATCCATCTGCCCATCCATCCACCAATCCATCCATATATTCTTCACTTGTCCATCCACCTATCCATTCACTCGTTCATCCACCCATCCTTCCATTCATTCATTCATTCATTTATTTATTCATAAGAAGCTAGGCTATGAGTGATAGTTATCACAGCTGCAAGGATACCAGCTGTGTAACAGTGGCAATTGTTATCACAATTGAGAGAATGGAGACAGAAATGACTCGTCAGATGAGGAGAACAAGCTGAAAGCTAAATTTTACTGCATGCATTACCTCAGTTTGGTTTCTTTTCTCTGGATGATCTCCATTTTATTCTAAGTAAACATCCACTAACGCTGGCTTGGTTGCATTTATCAGTCTATAGATCAGCAGTGACGATAGCAGTCAAGATTGGTTGACACCACAGGGATTCCTAATGGCTGCATAATGCATTGGCGTAAGCCATGCTTGGCATTGTAATAAGAAAACGCTGATAAACAAAAACATGAAAATAAAATAAAATCATGAATTCCGTCGAACTGATGAGATCCAAGGATAAAATGCTGCATGACACAACAGAACACCTTTAATGTAGTGCTACACTATCCTCTGCCTACATTCTTTCATTCATTCATTCATGGGTGTTTATTCAAGCTACTCCTAGCTTATCCAATGTGGTCAAAAGGTGCAGTTGGCACACTTGCAAATCCAATACAACAATATTCTATGAAGAGTCTTGCATTCCTTTTGTTTCCAAAAAGTTCAACCTTAACAAATACCTATTATAGGTGTCATTCTATACACACAAACAAAAAGTAGCAAAAAGACCACACATTAGCATCTAAATTCCTATATTTTGACAAAAGCTGAGTTGTGTGCTACAGTTTCTTATTTGGTTTAATGAGATTTGTGCCAGCATTCTGTAAAACATGGCCAACTTCCTATAGCAGCTATGAAAGAATGCATGAGAGCATGGACAGGTCAAATGAAACTCAAGACTACATTAAATTAAACTGGTTACATGGATTATTCATCGCATACCACACAGGTTCATGTGTATGCGTGAATCTAGAAGTCAAAAATATCATAGAGATTAAGCAAGCTAACAATTAAGTCAAAGGAAGTGCACACACACTGGTCCCAATAATGAGAACACTATCTTCTAGTCTTGTCGAATATTAAGAGTCTCCTTGAGGAGAATTCACAATTTCATGTGTTGTGACTCTCGCATCTTGGAGATGATGTCCATACCATGCTGTTACATAAGCCTCTTACCATGTCCTTTGCTCTCTCTCTCTTTCTTACTCTCTCTTTCTGTCTATTTGGACTGAATGTGGGACACTTGTTGGACTGAAGGCAGTGGTGAGTCATTGGGCAGGATTAACCCAGGCTTAGCCAGCTCTTCTCTGCGCTCTCTTTTCCTCAGAGCAGCATGACCCCTCCAGCTTATGCAGGGATCGAAGGCGCCTGCCTGACATATTGAGCTTTCTTAGGGGTGAAATCACAGTGATTCCATTTAATCAGCTGATCCACAGCTTCTAATGAGACCACTCTGTCAACAGGGGGACTTCAGATCTCTATACGGCCACACTGCCATGCTGCCACGCTGCTAAGAAGATGTTCTACATAGGGCAAAAGAGCCAAACCATTTCATTTCACATTATGTATTCATTTATTTCATTAAAAATGCAAAACCCTGAGAACAAAACATCAGCAACAAAGACTGTGGAGGAAAACTGATCAACATACAAAACAACAGAGTACCAAACTATAAGTATACTCAACAAAGTTCTGCAGTTCGATGATGGAAAGAAACTGACGGTTAGCCAGATATCTGCAGTTTCATAGTAAAAAAAAAATGGCATGTTTATCGCTCAAATAACTGAAAAGCAGTAATGCTCTAATAATACACTGTGTGCACAATTATTAGGCAAGTGAGTATTTTGACTTATATTATAAATTTTAGGCATATTTTCTAACTCCAAGCTCGATAAACTTGAATGCTTAATGGGTTTAAGCATAGCAGGTGATGTGTATCTGTGTAATGAGGGAGGGTGTGGCCTAAGGAGGTCAACACCCGATATCAAGGTGTGCATAATTATTAGGCAGCTTTTTTCTTTAGGAAAAATGGGCCAAAAAAGAGATTTAACTGGCTCTGAAAAGTCAAAAATGATCAAAAGTCTCTCAGAGGGATGCAGAACTCTTGAAATTGCTAAGATATTGGGGCGTGATCACAGAACCATCAAACGTTTTGTTGGAAAAGTCAACAGGGTCGCAAGAAACGTGCTGAGAATAAATTACACAAAATAACTGCCAAGGATTTGAGAAGAATCAAGCGTGAAGCTACCAGGAACCCATTATCTTCCAGTTCTGTCATATTCCAGAACTGCAGCCTAGCTGGAGTATCAAGAAGTACAAGATGTTCAGCGCTCAGAGACGTGGCCAAGGTAAGGAAGGCTGAAACCCAATCACCACTGAACAAGGCACATAAGCTGAAGTGTCTAGACTGGTCCAAGAAGAATCTGAAGACAGATTTTTCAAAGGTTTTATGGACTGATGAAATGAGAGTGACTCTTGACGGACCAGATGGATGGGCCCACGGCTGGATCAGTAATGGGACAGAGCTCCACTTCGAGTCAGACGCCAGCAAGGTGGAGGTGGGGTACTGGTATGGGCTGGTATTATTAAAGATGAGCTGGTTGGACCTTTTCGGGTTGAAGATGGGCTCAAAATCAACTCCCAAGCCTACTGCCAGTTTTTAGAAGACACTTTGTTTAAGCAGTGGTCCAGGAAGAATCTGCATCTTTCAAAAAGACGATGATTTTTATGCAAGACGATGCTCCATCACATGCATCCAAGGACTCCTCTGCATGGCTCGCCAGTAAAGGCGTTAAAGATGAAAAACTTGATGACATGACCCCCTTCCTCACCTGACCTGAACCCAACTGAGAACTTGTGGGCAATTCTTAAACGGGAGATTTACAGTGAAGGAAAACAGGACACCTCTCTGAACAGGGTCTGGGAGGCTGTGGCTGCTGCTGCACCAAAAGTTGATCGTCAACAGATCAAGAAACTGACAGACTCCATGAATGGAAGGCTTGTTATTGAAAAGAAGGGTGGCTATATTGGTCACTATTTGTGGTTAGAAATGTTCATTGGAAAGCTTTGAGTTGTTTGTTTATAATTCTCACTTGAACAGATGAAAATAAAAAAGCGAGATGGGAAAATGTTTTTCATTTAGCTGTGTAATAATTCTGCACCATCATAGTTGCCCAATAATTGTGCACATATAAATATTCTCCTAAGAAAGCCAAAACCTCACTTTTACTTTCTTAAACATTCATGTATGAGGTTTATTAACATTTTGGATTAAAGGAGAGCACTGTAGTTGGTCATTAATAAAAATAATCCTCAAAAATAAGACTTGCCTAATAATTGTGCACACAGTGTAGTGTGGAATTTCAGGATGGCCACTCTGATTAATATAGTCAAACTGATAGTCTAACAGACAGGAGACAGGTACCAAATTACCTGTTTCTGAGTCAGACTGCATGTCACGGACTGACAGCCTCGTCCATGCTACTGCTGGCCCAGACCTCTGTCCAGTCCTCTGACTGTCATATCAGACTGATCATTTTGCTCCATACTGACAGAGACCGAGCGCTGATGCAGGCACAGAGCAGCCTGATCGGCTGTAAAACATTCCGTACTTCAGCAAGATGCTACCACTGTGAGAGGACTCAGCGTCAACATGACATGAGTTCTTGACATCAGGCCACAATTGAATTCAAGAATCACTTGAAGAAGATGTAGAATAACCTTAGGGCTTCATTAACCCATCTGGGTGCAGATACAGAAAATGGACAGCGATAGAGACTATGGGTCCAAATTTGACTAAATGAATCAAAGTTAATTAACCCCTTACATGGCCATGGCCCCCTGGTGGGATCAAAGTCTTATTACTCACTTCTATAATCTAAGAATAGCGTTTGCATTGAAGGCTATGTAGTTACCCAATAATAAGCCTTAGTATGTAGTAAGCCTGGAATTTTATGAGCTCATATAATGGAAAACCATAAAATAAGAGATTGACATAGCATGTAAACACTATACATAACATTGACTCCCCAAGCCATATGGTCCATGAATGGAAACTCAATGAATTTGAATTCATTGTATTCATGATATCGCCTTGCGATGGACTTGCGACCTGTCCAGGGTGTATCCTGCCTTCCGCCCGAAGACTGCTGGGATAGGCTCCAGCACCCCCCTGTGACCCTGACGGAGAAGCGGATTAGAAAATGGATGGATGGATGCATGTATTCATGATATCATGAAAACCAAAGCATTTTCTTATTATTGTTGTCATATCTCAAAAATAGTAAATGGAAAATGTGCAATAGAACTCAATTTTTTTTCCCAAGTAATTGTGGACTATTTCTTTTGGTCTATCACAAATTACAAAAGATAACTGTTTCATACCATGCAAAAAAGCCAAAAGCATTAAAAAACAGAAATTTGGTTTCTGTGCAACAGCAACAATATATCGGCCTATTCCACCCATTCATGCTGAAGTTAGAGGGAGCAGTTACACGGCAACCAATCGGAACAGAGGTCAGTGACACTTTATTCTGAGTGGCCCTTTTAGATGAAACAAACACTCAACAGACTCTCTGTAACGTGTCAAAAACACATGAGGGTTAGGATTAGGTATTGGGTTGAGGTTAAGGTTAGGGTTAAGATTAAGGCCAGGGTTAGGGTTAGATTTTAAGCAAGGTAATCTTAGGTTTTGCATAATATAAGTAATACATTAACAATACATCTACTTAATGTGTACTAATGTATCAACACAACATCTACAAGATATTTGCTTCAGTGTATTGAGATGCTGCACTACTGCTACTTCGCTGAGATGTTGTTGATGTGTTACTGATAACATGTTGAGTTTATTAATCATTGACAAATGACCACTCCAAATAAAGTTACCCAGAAGCCATGTAGATATATCGGTCTTAAAGGACCAGTAAGAAAAAAGGTATAACGGAGGACGAGAAGAGGCAGGATGCACATGCAAGTTACTTTTATTCAAACTAGAGTCCAGAAACTGATTAGCAGAGGTTCGAAGAACAGACAGGTCCATAAAGGCACAGAACCAAACAAGCTGAAAGAAAGCAAGCAACAGAGTAACATCCACAACGCAAGCCAAAGAGACTGAGACAAGAAACACCTGGGACTAATGAGGGGTTGAGCTACAGGCAGGTGAAGCAGATTACAAGGGGGCAGGACCAGGGAGGAGACACAGAACAAAACAACAACAACAACAACAAAAAGCACATGGCACAAGAAAAAAAGGCACATGGCTAGAACAGAGGAAAAGAAACAGACACACTCTGGAACAAGGAGGACAGTGAGAAACAGCCAGTTTAATTCTAATGTATAAGTGAATTTTGACTATTGTTGGTACATAAAGCCACACAAACACTGTAAGTAGATCTAAGGGGGAGAGTTAAAAGCATGAAATCACTCTTTGTCTAGTGAAACTAGTTGGATACAAGTAGGAGTTTATTAAAGATGTTAATTAATACGGACTAGACTTGTGATTTGACTGGTCGTTTCATGGAAAAAAAGGTTCTTAATGAGAGACTTCTGTCAGAATGAGGCATGTTCAACTGAAGCAGCAGTCTGGGAAAAAAAGGAGTTGATTAAAAGCAATGCAAAATAAACTTGCTTATGTGGTTTCTCACATAGCAAAACTAAAGAGGTAAAATGCAGAAACCCAACATGTCTTGGGTGACTGACTATATTTAGGATAAGTTGAATAAATTTGTGAAAACTGACATTTTTTTGTCACTTTAAGGGCTGGGCTTGACAGAGGGGAGTACCAAAGTGGGGAAACAGAGGGAAATGGAGTGCTGAAGTGGCAAAGTGACAGTATAAACATGCAATGTAAAAGTTCCTCGCTCCACGGAGAGCACAAGGCATGAGGAGGGTATTGTAAAAGAAGCAGCCCTGTGTATGTGCGTAGATGATTTGTAGCTTATTGCCGAGGCTGTTTTTCTCGCAGCTGCTGAAGCGATGGAGTATCATGGCTGTTTCTGCAGAGGAATTGGATCACACATTCGCTACCCTGCCCTAGATTCTATGACAGAATCTCAGCGGCCACCAGCATTATGGTGGGCTGCTTGGCATGAGCCAAACCTGGGCATCGTACCTGACAGGTGTAAAAATAACATGCGGCCCGGAGCCTGCTATGAGGCATCGATCCTCTTAGCCCAATCTTTTTGGCCGCCTCTTTCACATCTCCCCCCTCCCTCCCTCCCTCCCTCCCTCCCTCTCCACCATCTCAGTATATTCTGCCAGTCCTCACTGATACGACCACACATGAAACACAGAAAAAACACATAAGGAAATAAAAAACATGGCAACATCCGACCATATTAAAGAGGTCATACAGAAAATAAACACACACACACACACACATATATATATATATATATAACTGTGCAAAATCTATTTATTTGTGTAGTGTGTGTTTATTTTCTGAGAAAAGTGTTAATATTTGAACAAAATGTATAGAATATTAATTAATAATGATTTTATATATATTTATACAGGACACATTCAATGTTTTTAGTTATTAAATCATTTTATTATTTATTTCTTTATTTGTTTTCCGATATGAATTTAAGAAAATGAACAGTAATTGTACATAAAATGTGCCAAAGTGTTGGATGTGATCAATTATTTTCACTTAGAAAAATCAACAAAACAGTCATTTATCCAGGGATGCAAAACATTTTTTTTTCAAATGACATGTAAATAAATAATACAATATAAAAATAACATTAAAGCAATTAAACCAAAGCATTAAATATGAATCATCATTCTAATTAAAAAAACATAAATGATCATTTATTAATGTCTAATTTATAATTTGTAATAATAGTTTTATATGCTTATTTATGCCCTTTTGTTGAAGTTCTAATGTAGGCTAACAGCTGAAGCACATTATTAATTTACTGCCAGCTACCTGTGAGTCACAGGTGTAAGATTTTTGAAGAGATGTAAGTGGTCCAATAAGGAACCAGTAAGTGGTGCAATGTGGGCCTTTTGATAAATAGATGGATATATCTTTTTATAAGAGGTTAGGACATTGTTCCTCCTATGAGGTGTATAAAATCTATGATAACACCTCACTGCTCTGCCAGCCACATGACAATGTTGGATAGCTCAGCCCACCCAGAGGAAACTCCAACAAACCTCAGCAGTTTAACTATCCAGGTACCTGACCGGTCCGGCAAGAATAATGAGAAACACCCAGATCCATTTACTACAGCAACAGTGATAAACACATCCAGCACAAAAAGAACACTGCCACGTCCATCATCACTGACCCCTGTCCATGAATGAGACCTAAAAGCAAACCCAAAGCCCTGCTGTATAGCTTACAAAAGAAGTGCTTTTACTGGATACACCCCAGGGGATGCAGTCTCAAAAGAAAGAGTCAAGTCTTCCGGCAGTGACAATTCTTCAGGTTATTTTCTGCTATTTTCAGGCCTTTTTATCCTGCTATTACAGCTCTGCGCAGATCCTATTCTTCAGATTTCTTCTTTCTGGTGGAGCCAAATATCTATGATGAGCGCTTAAATTTGAGGTAAGCTTAAAACAGAAAACTGGCAAAATGTAAAAGAAGTGCTTTATTCATTGTTTTATAATTATTGGTGTTTTGTGCATTTGTGCATTTTATGTGAGAGTAAAATAAAGCAGAATGAAAGTTCGTATTTGTCTTATACAGTAAGTGTACCTGCAATTTCAAAACGCTGGGACAGCATGTGAAATGCAAAAATAAAACAGGAGCAGTAAATACTCTTTAACCTATACATCTGAGGTCCTGCACCGAAAGGTTGAGATGGGTGCACGTTTATCACTGTGTTACATCACCTTTCCTTTTAATAACAGTTAATAATTGCTTGGGGACTGAGGACACAACCTTATCCAGTCTTCAGCTGTTCAACCACATAGACCTTCAACCTTGTTGTTATATTATGAGGTTAATAAGATATGTTTTCAGTGGCAGACTGTGAGTTCTGGACTGCAGGCAGGTCAGTCTAGCACCCACTATCTCTATATATGCAGCCATGTAACACCTGCAGAATGTTTTGTCATGTGTTGTCATGTTGAAATAAGCATGGACATTTCTGAAAAACACAGCATCTAAAAGGCAGCTCCAAAATGTGTTCACCCTCACAGGTTGCCCACTAGCACCGGCCTCCATACTATGACAGACACTGATTTTTGCACTTTATGCTGGTAATGATGTATGATGGTCCTTTTCTTCTTTGCCCTCAGAGAACACAGCATCCATTATTTCCATAAACAATCTGAAAGGTTGTCTTGTCAGACCACAGTACACGCTTCTACCATGTAGCAGTTCATTCCAGATAAGCTCAAGCCCAGAGAAATCAGCAGCATTTCTGGAAGTTCTTCATAGCCTTAACAGGCATTTGGGGATACAGTGATCCATGGTGTTTAGTGACACCATTCTTTAAAAGTATGCCTAAACTCAAGCTGGGAAACCTATCACGAAAACAAGTAGGCTTTTAGTGCAGTGCCATTTGAGGGAAGATTAGCATTCAGTTGTGCAGTGTCTTTGCATTTACACGTTGTTTCTCGATTCCCCAAATCTGCTGATATGCACTATAGAGGATGAAATATCTAAAATCATTGCAAATGCTCACTAATATTTGGACTGATATTTTTAAATTGCTAGAGTGTTTGCTCATGCATTTTCATCAAAGCGGCAAGCCTTGACCCATCCTTGCTCATAACAGCCTTTCCTGGATGCTTCTTTTACATCCAAGCATAACTGCATCACTTGTTTAAGAAGATTTTTGAACATTTCACAATGTCCCCATATTTACAACACAATGCAACTGATAAGGTAACATTGTATCCCTTGTTTTGTAGTGTTTTTATTCAAATTTAGGTCAAAGTAGCTATACAGATCACTGTTTTCTGTTTTTATTTTCATTTTACCTACTGTTTCAACTTTTTTGGAAATAGATTTGTACATGTTTGTAACTAAATGATAAACATCACACATTCTATCATCGCTTGTGTAATTTGTTTACAGTCATTCAGCTGTGCAGTGCACTTTCTGTCTGCAGTTTTCCCTTTAAGTGAAGTGGACGCTTGACTGGATATAAATTAGGAAACTGATTTGGTTGCCTTAGTTGTGCATTTTAGTGATAGTCTTCTTGTATAATGATGCACTAGTAATTTGCGGTCCAATGCATCTAGAGCAGTTTTATTGCAAAGAGGAAGGGAAGAGGCTTCTGCACAGCTCTGAAACAATATCATCATGCCTGATTTACGATTATGAAAGAAGCTTTGTTTCAGTTGCTACATTTGTCTATGCACAAACAAGAGTTAAAGTGAAACACATTAATTCACAGCTCTGTGAGGTGCTCAGTCAATGTAAAATAGATGTGCTTGTACAGTTAAAACCAGTGATCAGCCAAATGTCCTGTTACCTTTACTCGTCTATACTCATTTTGTCTAGAGAGACAAGTGTTACAGTGACAAACCAGTCAAACACAAGCTATACTTACTAAGATTTTGTGAATCTCTACTGCACTGTTAAAATGCATGTATTTATAAACTAAAAATACATTCCTTAGCACTAAACTTTAAGAAAAAATCACAAAAAATGGTGTTGAGTTTCCAGTGGAAGCTGCTCATTTTTGCAGTGGTGGTACAGCCGGCTTTCTCAGAGGTAGAGAACCATACACCACAAGAACTTACAGATCAGATTTTAAGTCAGTATGCACAAAACCAGCCAGAATCAAAAGGTCATATCATATAGTTTGTATACTATACTTTGTATATTTTAGTTTGTAAAGGTTTATATATATATATATATATATATATATATATATATATATATATATATATATATAAATAATTAATGTTATTTTTACATGTTGAGTTGAAAACAGGTCACTCAGAGTGATTTATTGTGAAATGGTTCAGAGAAAAGTGCCGACTCTAATTTCTGTACAGTGGTCATGATAGGAATCCGCGATCACAGTGTGTACAACTCAAATATATGAATATAGCCATTTTATTTACCATTCAAATGAACTTACACATGTCTTCTGAGTTGTAAATGTAATGTTGACAATTGTAAAAAAAAACAACTAAAAAATAAATAAATACACATTTGAAATAAAGTTTTATTTGGTCTTGTATGTGTATATATATATATATATATATATATATATATATATATATATATATATATATATATATATAGGCATTCCCTAGCCACACACGCTACAATAAGGGTATAATAAAAGCTAGAGAATAAGTAACCTTAGCTTTTAGAGGCATCTAATGCTACAGAATGTCTGGCTTCTATCACCACTACTGTGAAGATCAAATCACTCTGACTGATTTTGTTTACATCTTATTGATTTGTTTATGCTGCAATTGTGAAAAATAACACTTGCAGGTCCTTATAAAGCAGATATGATGAAGGCAGGTGGGAGTGAAAGATTGCAGACAAAAAAAAAAAAAAACATCTCCGATTTGGTGGTAAGCACAACATTTTGTCAGTGGCTTGTGACGTTGAGAGAGTAAGGGAACAATGGCAAAGCATGTTGTTAACACTACTTCTATATGACGAATGCTCAGAGATAGATAAAACCAATGCAATTGGGCTATTAAAGTAAAATTCATCTGACAAAGTTCACCAAATCTGAACTCCAAATTAAGTCTCCGACATGAATAACAACAATTCCTTTAAGTTGTGACGCAAAAGCCTTGATTGGGATGACTTCCATTGAAATGAACAGAATTTCACTGTAAAATCTAGCATGACTGGGCCTTTCTGTGTGGAACTGAGTGAGACCCTGACGGAATTGCTGTGTAAAAAAAGGGAGGTGAACTCAAACTCGCATTTAGCTCAAGTATGAAGACGCCCACAGAAGTCTCTAATCCAGGGCTTTATTTCAGCTCCAGTCAAACCGCCACTGCTGCCGGCACAGCATCGCTCTGTACAGACGGGAAAAGGAGGAGTGAGATGTTTCTCAAAACAGGTGCACAAACAATGGGGGAGGAATGAAATAAAGCAGTTTAGAGCGTTAACTGAAGAGAAAAGGCTGTAGTGATGTTGTGTTGAGGACTGCGGTTTGTGTCTAGTAGAAAAGCATATCCAAATGTGGAACAGGGAAGGCTCGCCCTACTGCATGATCTTCTGCCTTTTAAATCCAGTTAAAAGGAAGCAGACACTTTGAGCCCCGTCTCCATAAAAGTTGTATTGCCGTTTGATATTCATCCATCTGGCTTCAAAAACACGTAAGCCACGCCTTGACGGCAAAGCCCACACTCTCATGTCTCTCTGCAGATCACCAGTTCCTCTCCTTCCTCTCGCTCTCTTCAATCTGCTCTATAGTCTTTAGTCATTATTGATGGCCCATTTTGTCTGTGAGAAAGCTTCTGGTATGCTCGAAGAGTCTAAGGGTTTGTACATCATGTCGGAATGAGATAAGACGTTGAAAACTCTGAAATCATCCCTGAAGCATATGGCCTTTATGCATTATAGAGCACACACTCTGCCTTTGTGTTATTTCCTTGCATTAGGCTCTCAGACATATAGGGCAAACATTTGATGTAAGATAATATAGATTTCACGCCGCCCATCAAACGAGGCTTTCTTGGCTTCCACTTTGAATGTCTAGACGAAAATAAATAAAATACTCTGACAAATCAAAGAGCAGGAGCTATTTAAGACAATTGATACAAGCTTTTATTGTAGACATTATATTTGACTTTCCGTTCCAAATACTTTAAAACCGCATATAGTCAGTGCTTTGCAAGACTTTGTTTTCCTGTAAACGTGACTGCTCCACCTAACCTTCTCTGCATCTATTTTAATCTGTGCTCTTGTTCATTCACACTAATAGCAAAGCCGCAGGCTGGCATTACAGGTGTGAGATCTGTCCTTTCACAAAAGCTAAGGCATGAGGTCAGATGCTCGGATAGAGTTTATGGAATGTGCACAATTCATATCAGAAAATTTTGCAAGCTGATTAAAACTGTAGCCAGTAATCATCACAAACAACAACAGGTTCAACAGCAACCTATAAATACACTGCAATGTATGATGTTTTCTTGGCCTTTGCTAATGAGCTCACTGGCTTCAAACTTACAAAAAAACTACAATTATTACAATCACTTTGCTGTCTTATTTAAACATAATTACATAAATAATTACATAATTACACAATCATATACAATGATTTATAGTGCCCTTCACAAATATTAGCACCCCTGGTAATCATGAAGCTGTAAAGAATATTCTTAATTATTTATTCTTTATGATCTTTCACTCAAAATAATAGCAAAAATGTATCTTTTATTTAAAGTATAGAGATTGAAAGAAAAATTAAATTTAATCATGAAATAAATGTTTGTCTTAAATCTATTTGTGCCAGAATTGATGCCACCCTTAGAAATTTTTATGTGTGAAATCTAGACGTTTTGCCATGGACACCTCAGTCCCCTGACCTAAAACCTGCGCGATGAGCTGAAGAGGAGAGTCCACAAGGATGAACCTTAGAATCGGAAGGTTCTGGAGAGGTTCTGTATGGAGAAACAATGTCTCAGATCCTTTGCCTTGTATTCTTAAGTCTCATTAAGCATTAAAGCAGGCTGCAAAAAGTATTAAATGAAAGGGTTGCAATAACTGTGGCACACACAGATTGGAGAAAAATATTGAATTTGTTTTTTCAAATCATTGCACTTCAGATACAGGTTAGATTTTTGTTAATGTTTTGAACAAAAGATCAAAAGGATAAGCAATAAAATATGTTTGTACAGCCTGTTTTGCTCATATTTACCCAGGGTGCCAATATTTGTGGAAAGCAACATACATTTACAGTTGATCAACATTCTACATTGACAAGCTCGAGTCTGGACTTGTTTCTTTTGTTTCAAAGTCAAAAAATGATGCAAAAATATAAAGTATCTGGGATCTGTTGCTAACGTCTTGGAGCCAGATACCACAAGACACCAACAGAGTCCATGGCGGAACAGGTCGGAGATGTTTTGCAGGAATACGGAGGACCAACAGTACGTTAGACAGGTGTCATAATGCATTGGCTCATTGCTACATCTTTATCCACTGAGTTTGAGAATACTCATCATGTTTGATGTTTGTTTCAGGTTAGTTGTTAAGGACAGAGAAGTGGTTCAACTGTGCAAGTGACTTAACCGCTCTGCTATACAGCCACTTGTAAAGCACACAGCTCTTAAGTCACGTGCTCAGCACATGGGAGGGTAGGGTTCTGCAACATTCTTACCATTATAATAATACCTTGCTAGTATTGTGTGCATATAAAGTCACTTGATCCATTCTGTCATGGCAACACTTAATGATGAACACTGCAAAAACTGAAATCACAATGACAATGCAAATATGATTAACTGTGCAGCCCTAATAGCAAGCTTTCAGTACTAAGTGATCAGATGTGTATTGTTTGAATAAACATAAAATATTCTAAATACTATAAAATACAGCTGTGGTTGGCAGAGAAGACAGAACGAGATAGGCACATGACCTCATCAAAAAAGGATCCTCCAAAAAAGCACTGTAAACCAAGCAATTTCCTTCCCACTGTTTTATTCTAAAGCAAATTACTGCAAATCTTCCTACTTTATCTAGTATAATGTGGATCTAATATAACCTATATTTATATCTTTCTGCTCTAATCACTGTGGTACACAAGTAAGCCAGTCCTAATCAATGGCCTGTTGATGATCTGGAAATATGATCAGTGAAAGCTGCTGATTTCAGTGTCCTTTCTGATGCTGTAATGACAGACTGAGGCTTGCATTATATATCTGCCCAGTACTTCCAACACAGAGAGAAATCTAACTTCTGACTTCTCTGCAATGGAGCAACACACCTTAAAACACTGCGAAAGTTCACTACCCCACCCAAGGACGTTTGCAGCAAGAATGTCGATTCGATTCGTAAAGCTACAGGAGGGTCCACTGCTGGCAGAAACTGAGATACCAGATTTTGTGGCATTAGAAAGAAAGCAGAACACAAGATGACTAGCGATAGATTTTTAAAGGGCTTTGGTCAGTCTTAGGTCTCCTATATGTATGATACATTTTCATCGCGATCGATCAGCTTTACTATTCTCTCTGTTGTGTTCACCTCACCGATAAGATTGATTCGGCTGAAGGCATGTGAGACGACACAGGATCTAATCTGCTCATCTCCTCCTGAGTGAAGGACGACCTGGAAAGCTCGATTAGAGGAGCCTGACCGGGCCAGCCTTGACCTCACTATACTAACAGTGCCGTGGTTGTGTTCATAGAATAGGAAACACTCTTGCAAGCTAGAGGCTGTTAACTTATTTATCTTGGCAACGGTTAAATATTGAAATAGAATGCAGCACACCATTGTGGACCGGTTAATTAATTATGCAAGCAGCAGTAATTGTGTGAGATAATGCAGCGTTCTGCTTTAAGAGCATACACAGTGCTGGTGCTGATGAGTGCCAGTGCAGTGATGGGTCCCTCTGTGGCTTTTATCACCCCACCAAGTCTTTCTTTTTTTTTCTCTTTGCCCTTTTTTTTCTTTCATTCATGTTTTTGTCCTTTTTAACTCATCATTCATCTCATCATTTGTTCAATAATTTCGCTAACCATCTCAGACTACAGGACATGTGAACTTTTTGAGTTGTCAAAATCAAGCGTTTGAAAATGTCAGGAGGACACCGGTAACTTGGAAGTTCGACTCGAAGGCTAAAGATTGATTCCTCCCTCTCTCACCAAACCAAATCATCCGGACTGCAATTTGCTTCCGATTGAGTTCCTAACATCGCTTCAATTTGAGAATATTTCCTAACTGGAGCTAAAATCAGAATAAACTCATGTAGTGTAGAGCCAGTGTTGTCCAAGACAGCATAACTGAACTCTCTCTCTCTCTTTTGGTGGGATGGGCAGGGCCCTTCCCCACCCCATCCCTCAATGTAATGCTAGCCAATGTGGGTTAAAAGTAATCAGCTAACTATAATCGGTTAGCTAATGTAACAGAATTGGCAGTTACCATTCTCCTCCAAGCATGTTGACAGGAAGCTAGTGGGAATTCACTAAATTGGGAGTAGTGAGATATATTAAATTAGAGGTGACCCTACAACCCCTCCCCCCAACTCAAACAAACAGCAATAACATTTTTAGATGAAGATAAATAGCTAACTCCTTTGCCCTTCAGGAACATCACTGGTATTCCAGTAATGCCATCCCCATGGTAACATTTCCATGGCTGTATGCTGCCATGGCCATCATATACTATCACTGTTAGTTTCATCACTCCTCTCTTCCAGCCTGTTCTCCGCCCTCCTTCATGTAGCCACTCTTTTATTCTCTCGTCTCTGCTCCTGTGTAAGAGACAGAAGCCTAATGGCTTTAATGACGGTCTGGTTAAATAACATTAATGGAGTTTGGAGGGGTCCTGGAAGCTGGGTTTGGGATGCTAAATCAGTGCACAGGGCCACCTGGGTCAGCACACCCAAACCAACCCTGACAATGCTGGCAGTTTGGGCGTAATGTGCCTAAATGGCCCTACTCATGGATGGTGAGAGCTAAAGTTGGAGACAGTGACCTGATTCCATTTGTCAGGTAGAGCCGGCTCCTGTGTTGATGGCAGCCCCTTAGTGCATTAAGCTATGGCATGTCCGCACAACTTTAAGGCTGAGAAATGGTAACCACTCAAATATTGATTACTCTTGTCATTGCTTAAAACTGTGTCTCCACAGGGACTGTTCTCTCTCTCTCTCTCTCTCTCTCTCTCTCTCTTTCTCTTTTCCATTGACTCAATGAGGCTTGATTAAAAGGTAAGCCTTTAAATGAGTACAAGGCTTTCCTGTCCATTAAATACCCAAACAATCTCATCTCCAATTATACAATAGAACAAAGTGACTGCTTTGTAATGCTGTAGAAGTTAAAAATCATCCAAAATTTAACAAGACCCGAGTCATATTTTTGCTTCTGCTCCAGTTTTACTTTACTTGACAGTTTTGTGATGGAGGATCTACCTGCAGAGACACGAGCAACAGAGAGACACCCTGCATAGCATGCAAATTCAGCTTAGGCAGGCAATGCGTCATATTACCGGGGGCATGCATAGATACTGATGATAGACACAAAAATGGCTATAAGTCGTAATGGTATTGTGATAAGCCTGAGCAAACAATTTCAACTAATGAATGTCAGTGTCTATGGGTGCCTGTTTCAACCCTTAAAAGTCATCATTATCGCTGGAGGTAATGATGCAGTTGATGCAGAATTATTTCTCATGTGTAGCTCAGAGAAAAAGGCAGAGAAATTCTCTAGAAAGTGAAGATTCTAAACCTTCTACTTTTGCCACATTTTGTTTGTAAATATAAGACGAGATATGAGCTGAATGGAAAGTGATTGTACAGTGTGTACTGTCTTGATTTCTGTAGAATTTAAATTGCAGGTAAAAGTAAACTCTTTATGCATCTGTGAAAATTTCAGCCACAAAACATCCATCCATCCATCCATCCATCCATTTTCTAAGCCGCTTCTCCGTCAGGGTCGCGGGGGGGTGCTGGAGCCTATCCCAGCAGTCTTCGGGCGGAAGGCAGGATACACCCTGGACAGGTCGCCAGTCCATCGCAGGGCAGACAGACAGACACAGACAGTCACTCACACCTAGGGGCAATGTAGCATGTCCAATCGGCCTGACTGCATGTCTTTGGACTGTGGGAGGAAACCGGAGAACCCGGAGGAAACCCACGCAGACACGGGGAGAACATGCAAACTCCACACAGAGAGGACCCCGGTCACCCGGCCGGGGAATCAAACCCAGGCCCTCCTCGCTGTGAGGCGACAGCGCTACCCACCACGCCACCGTGCCGCCCGCCACAAAACATTTCAGACAAAAATGGCCAAAAGCTACACTTTTGGGAAACAAGGCTGAAAATGTTATCCAAAAACACAAAAGATTAAACAGGACTACAACGAAGTGCCAAAGTGTGCTACAAATCATTTGAATTATATTGAAAACAAGAAATGTGTTCAAACAGTTTGAGCAGTAGTAGATAAACAACAGGAAGAATGTCAGCTATGTCCAACTATTTCTCAAGGAATATTAGACAAGCTATTTGTAATCACTGTTCATGCTGAGTATTATTGGATACAGACCCAAAAATGTCTCCACTACAGGTTTGGTACTGCTTAAAACTTGCCATCCCGCTCGATATGCAGAATACAGCAAAACAACAGAAGCAGAAAGGAATGTGTCTGCAATCACAGTGACTATCTGCAGCCACAGCGAAGTATAATTCATTGCCTTAGATGGCCAACTGTTATTTTATAGGCATCTACTGTAGTCTACATATTGTAATAATTTTGGAAAGTATTTTATAGAAGTTTAAGGTTATTTATTCCTATATATATATATATATATATATATATATATATATATATATATATATATATATATATATATATATATATAAAAACTCTTGCAGTTTTTGGTTTCAGTATTTAGCCAAGTGTCTCGCAATTCTATTTCAGTTTCAGCTAGGAATTTTAATTGTGGTGCATCACTAGTTGGAATCATTGATAGTACAAATTATATATATGATGTATACACTGACTGGAACATGCAGCCACTGTTGCTATAACTGGACATCAGTGGTGAAAACTGGAAACTGTTCACTCTACTGGAAACATGATTGTCATGTTGTAATTCATGTGAACTCTGCATTCATGAAATATAAATAATGTTTTATGAATTATTGAAAGTGATGAATACATTCTAAATAAGCTCTAATAGCTAAAATACATAGCACAATTATGATAATAACTCAACTTCTATGGGTTAAAAGCAGAATCAAACCGGGCAGAGATATGCTTGCAATCCACTTGAGATTCCAGTGTTTTTTTTGTTGAACCCACTGGCAATGTAAAGTACAATGTATTCTCCTCCTCCCCACTCTCTATAGACATGCAGATTTGGCAGCCTGCATTGCTGTTAATGAGAAATTGTATGTATGGCCTTAAACACAGGAATGAAGACATTCTGAAGATATGTTTGCCAAATATATCAACCCTAACAGGCTGACAGCAACACACACAGGGGAAAATCGTCTCCTCTCACCCTTCTCATTAGCCTGTCTGTTAAGTCTAGCAACCACTCTTGCCCCAGGGCAACAGGGCCAACAGAGCAGAGTAGGCCAATGGTAATTTACTGGAGCAAAATTGTAGAGATTCTCTTAAAATTGCTGTGGCATCAGTACTCTACTGAGCTGTGTAAAAGGAGAAATAGCAGTGAAATAGTCATCTGGACATGTGTTCTCTCATACATGCTTGGCATGCCTTTTGAAGTGGCTTGGTTTGTTAGCCATTGATTTTTTCTTTGCCACACAGTGATCTTCACATCGCAACGACTCCGTGGGGTGGCTTGTAGACTGCAGTCGGGGCAGCAGGAGCACACCTCGGCCTCCAGGGAAGTCCCCGATGTGCTTATTGACTGCTAAAAGAGCAGCAATTAATCAGGCAGAGGTTGAAGCATCCATCAGCCTACACTGAGCTACTTGGCACAAGTCTGACTCTCAAATGCGTATGTGGACAAACATCTAGTTGTCTTAAATATGGCCATTATGTGTTCTTATATAAGGCCCTCCTGTGGTACACTGGGGAAAAGCACTATAAAGCCGCCGCTGCAGTTGTAAGCTTGCCACAGGTTTTAATCTCAGCAGTGACAGGTGCTCTCCTAAAAACAAAATCAAATCAATTTAACCCTTAGAAGTCTTAGAAGAGGTATTATTGGTGTTTTTTATGTAATGCTGTTAGGTTTGCTTGGCTTATTGTGCACTGGGTTTGAGCTCCATTGGCCGGTTGGTACTGTGTCACTCTAAATGCAGACAGAATGGCCCCCAAGGTCCTGGACTGCCAAGTTTAACCACATCTGAAATATGGCAACCCCATTTACTCTATTTTAGGCATTAGAAACTAATAAAAATGGCATAGGAGGGTCACTAAACCTGAAAACTCCTTGACATGAAGATTTATGAATTTGCCCAATATGCACATTTCTTCTTTCCTCTTGTTTTATAAACCTCCACCTTTCCGCTCGCTATTCTGCCCACTGTGCCTTTAGCTTTGGCAGACTAGCAAGAGAACTTATTGAGGAGTTTGATTATGAGCAGATGAGATGGACAAAAACAGAAACAAAACCAAGAGCACTTTGTAACATAATTTCATGCAAAATAAGCCAGTAAAATTTTAATTCAATCATAAAAGGCCAAATTTTAATATGTATTGTTGTGTGTGAAGCTATTTTAGTCTGCTCACTAAGTTGTTTGCCTCTGTGTGCTACAGAGAACAGTATGGTGGAGCACACATAGCTTAGCTAACTGCTCCCCACACCACATCTCCCTCAGAATTTATCTTTGTAATTTTTGTCAGTGGAGCATTTTTCAGTGGCCTGGTGTGAAGCTGTTAGCATGCTAAGCTATTGCTTCTACCTGGGCAATAAAGAGAGAGCACATTTGACAGTTTAATACATATACGTGGAACATAAATTTGGCATGGTCACATAGGTCCCATCATGTTTCATCCATTTTATCCAACTGCACTGTCCAGATATCTCAAACATTAAGTTAGCTATGTTAGCACGACACAAGTCATAATCCTATTAGTATCTTATTCATATATTGTAGTATACTGGACCGCGATAAGTTCAGGTTTATTCATGACATGCAAAAAACCCCCCAAAAAACCAAAACAATACACACACACACCCACCCACACACACACACACACACATATACATTATATATATATATATATATATATATATATATATATATATATATAAATTTACCTCAAGAGGACTCATTCATTCAAAATCCAATAACTTGTTTTGCTTTTTACATGAAATAATTATTCGTATTCGCATAATTAATTACACAGGTATGTAACTAAATGCATTTACATTCCATTTATAATGAAAATTCAAGGAGTCAAACAAATAACAAAACCATGGTAAAAATCAAATGTTTTCTTAATGCAAAAAATATTGTACGCACAGCAATCATTTTTCATCAAATTCAAATCGCAATAACATCT
The DNA here is from genome assembly GCF_015220715.1 of Pygocentrus nattereri. NCBI lineage: Eukaryota > Metazoa > Chordata > Actinopteri > Characiformes > Serrasalmidae > Pygocentrus > Pygocentrus nattereri. The sequence continues at coordinate 3,168,919 of NC_051237.1, forward strand.
CATAGAAACACAAATGGGCTATTGTTCGAAAGCTTTGAATGGGCATGTTTAGTGTAATTTCTCTGCTTGTTTTAATGAGCTACAAAAGCAGACGACAGTAAGTATGACTTCACTTCAGACTCACATGCACGAAAGACCGCATGGCTTGCATGTCATTACCCTGTCAGAGCACGTAAGCAGTAATCCTGGGCAGCTGCTAAGCTCTGAAACGGAGCATGTGTGACTGAGTGAGGCTCAGGGCTCCACCGAGATGGCGGTGACTCACACTGTTGATGCTCTACTCAGTCTTCTGGAGACTGGAGGCTGCTGCTGGCTGGATCTTCTGGCTGAGGGCTCCAGGCTGTGGATCTGGGCCTCTGGCTCAGACCTGTCTTGCAGAGAGTGGAGCCTCACTCAATGAGGCCCATTGCTCCTCATTACTGCCCAGCTCAGCCACTCTCCACTCCAGCAGTCTCCTCTGTACATGCCTGATGTGTTTGGCCAGACTGGGTACTCCCGTGGAACTGGTGGGATCCACTGGTCGTTAGCGGGCCGTTGCAGGCTAATGAGGCTTGGCTGGCTTGGGGTTTAGTCTGACGTGGTGAGGACCAGGGCTGAGAGTGAGTCTGAATGGATCAGTTGAGATGAAAAGCTTTTCAACCAGAGAAGATTAAAGAGGATGAGACATAAAACCCTGTGCAAAGAGATAAGTTGTTCTAGATCTAAGGTGAAACGTTTCTAAGGAGACCAGTAATCGTCAATGCTTTTCTTCATAAATAGCAACTCGTGGTCAAATGTTCAAGTGCCACAGATCCATGTACTTTTCTAGATCAGAGCAATGGATGTTAGGCTAAGTTCATGTTGCAGGACTAGTGGCACAAGTATGACTTCTTGTCAATGTTTTCAGAAATGCACGGACAACAAAACTAGATCTTAATCAGACATTTATATGTGGCCCCAGATTGGACGCATATCCATTGACCATGCAGTGTGAAAGCAAATCAGCATCTAATATAAGAAAAAATAATGATGGCAAAATGTGAATATGTGGGCACAGGCGTGTCCAAACTGATGACAGATATTGGTCATTTGAATGGCCAAACTAATACGAACCGAATTTAAGAACTGATAACTCATAATATGAACATCTAGCTTTAGTGTGTTTCCTCTATGTCAGTGCTTTACCTCCCTGCAGCAGCACTGCAGCCTGTGCTGTGACGCTGAATTATCTGCACCGCTCACTGAGGACATGCTGACTTAGCGAACCTGCAATCAATGTCTTTGACTGATTCTCTCTCTTTCACACTCTCTCTCTCTCTCTCTCTCTCTCTCTCTCTATTTCTCTCTTTCTCTAACCATAATATACACCAATCCATCGACCTCTGTCTGTCTGATCCTAATCAGCATCTTTCAGATTTAAAAGACTTAGTTTTTGTTGTTATTTACTAGATTTTCAGTTTACACTCAGTAATTAATTATACTTTATCACATAATTACATAATACGTTCATTACTTACAGTACTGTTCAAAAGTTGTAGACAACTAAGCAGACTCTCTAAAACTATTTATCTTGGCGTAAGTTTAGTTTTGCTTGTACAAAAACAGTGTAACATCAAAATCTGGGGTGGTGCCTCACCTCCAAAAGTGATGGGACAAAATGTGTTGGATAAAAAAACAAAACAAAGTGTGTTAGTGGAACCAAAACTGACTGACTTACATTTAACTACATAGAGCATACATGGCTATAATATGATAGTGCCCCATTAAATATATTCATAAATACTGTCACTGGCTTCCACTAAAGTCCTTATATTGTAAAGGAGGAGAAGAGAGTTCACTGGTTGAAAAAGTTATGAGATAATCTGCAATGCTCAACATGGCATCTGCTTATGAAGAAAGTCCTGTGCGTTTTAATAAAAAGAGCCAATTAGCTTCTTATTAAAGCCATTCAAATTTTGATTGTTTCTGAATACACTGACATTCTGAAAAAAATGCCCTTACTGTCAGGATAAATAGCTTTTTGAAATAATTTTCTCAGCTGCCTAAAACCTGTGCACAGTACTGTACATAATGAATTACGATTCAGTTCTATATTAACAGATTTGAGTGTGCACCTCTGATGTCTTTCCATTTCTTGAAACATGACAAAACCGTAAATTTAACCCTTATGTGGTGTTCAGGTCTGTGGGACCCATTTTCAATGTTTACCAACAGAAAAAATGATGCGATTTATTATTATTTCAATTCCAGATTCCTTAGCCTTTGATCATCTTCTGTGACTACAGCTGCTAAAGATTAACCCTACGCTGGCCACTTGTGACATTTGGTATTTTTACATAAATTGTTATGGATGTATTGATTTATAAAAAAACAATAATGTTGTGGGTCCACCAGAGCACTGAGTAACAAAAACATCAACACCACACGAGAGTTAAGTTTTCCTCTTTTTACAGAATTTGTACAGTTGAAAAATAATTAAATAAGTGCGCACAACATAAGGAACTTCAAGTCAGTCCTGACTCCTAGACAGTGTTTCTCCAGGATATCCTGTCTACTGCTTGGGTGTCCAGGCTTCTTGATGGATTATTCATGGCATCTCTGATGGTGTCTGTCCATCTTGTTGCTGGTCATCCTCTTCAACTTTTACTTTCAACTGTTCCAAGCGTAACTGTTTTTATTTTCAATAAACTGGTTCTACTTCTATTTTGTCCAAAATAGGAGCTTCTGTTTGTGCATCAGGGCTCTGAGTGAGAAGTGAGGCTAGATTTGGTCAACAATCCATTTGCTTGTTTTCCGTCTTCTCCAGCACCAAAGTTCAAAGGCATCAGAATTTTTCCTGTCCTGCTTTTTTATTCTTTAGCTTTGACATCCATAAAGTGCTGCAAAAAAGACCACAGTCTGGAGAATTCTGATCTTTATTTGTAGAGACCATTCTATTTAAAGATCTTTTCAAGCTCTTTCATCCTTGTTCCCAATCTGTGTCATATTTCTTGACTTGCTGTATCCTTTGTTATTAATAACTGACCCACGTAAGCAAAAGCTTTCCACATCTTCCACAATTCCACTATCAGTAACAAAGTTAGCGGTGTTTGGAAGATCTTTATAGGAGTAGAATGCACTATTTTTCCAGAATTGCTGGGTTCCACCTTTAGAGGCACTTTAGAGAAGGAAAGATTTAACAGAGCCATGGACGGCTGCATCACTTCATGTTTTTGTTCCTTTATGTGCGTACACGTACACCAGTGTCCATCTGGACCGTCTGCATGAGTCTGTTAGAGTGAGTGAAGGAGATTTAGATATTTTGAATTTATAGGCACAGTATATAGACAACCATCTTAGCCAACACTGCCTATGAATACTTTACTATCACATAAACATCACAAAGTGAAAAGACACATTGCCAGATTTCATCCCTGAGGCGGTTTTCAAGAAAAGAAGAGAGAGAAGGGGAGAAAAAAAGCTCTGCCGAACCCACAAATCCCAGGCTGACTAACTGGTGATGTGTGACAGTGCTCTTATAATTGCTGAAATGTCGATAAATCCCCAAGCCGGTTTATTTCCTTGGGGAATGCGACTGGATACCTCCCTGTCCATCCCACAGAGACAGCACCACACTTTCTTACTTATTTATTTATTTCCGTGCGCCTCACAAACTTTTACTGCTGCCTCTCAGAATAGCCTCTGGGTACAGAAAGAGAGAGAGAGAGAGAGAGAGAGAGAAGCTATCTACAGCAATTCTCTTCTCCAACTTCATGTACTCTTGCCATAGGAGATGAATATCATCCATTTTCTCTCTATTTGTCTGTACCTGACAAATCCTGTCTTTTTCCCTTCTTCACTGATTTCCTTATTCTTCCCTCACTCTCCAGTGTATGTGTAACAATACACACTTTCACAATTGATATGATTTGTGATTATCAAGATTAGATTAATTTTGTTTATTAAATTGTATGTCCAAAAAAAGAATGTGTTCTACAGAATTCCACTTATATACTACACAGATTGGTTTGACTGAAAAACACAATTGTATAGAATTGCAGCAACTTCAGAAGAAATATTAGCATATGCCCCTCCCACTCCTCAGCCACTTTACTCCAATAGGATGCACCCAGATGCATTTGGTCAGTGACAGTGATTCCATTACAGACTTTTCCTTGTCATTTTTTTTTTACAGGAATTGTTGAAGTTATAACTCATTAACACAATCTCACCTTAACACAGTTAAAAACAGTACCTTTAAGGTTCCTTTTGACCTTATAAATAACCTGTAGTTCAAGCTGCAGATGAACTATGTGCTCAACGAAACTAAGGATGTCTGTAGTTACTGTCAGGCTGAGTTTAGTTATCACCAGAGTACATCCAGCCTACAATATCACATGCAAGCCACATACAACTACACTCAACAGTGGTCAGAGGAAAATAATGGATGTATCAAGCTCTAGCAAGTTAACAGTAACAATTGCTAGCTAGATAACCACAGCACCCTGGCCAATTTACATTAATTTATCTCGATAAATGCAGAACTTTTCTGCCCATTCATCCAGAACAGCATTTGTGAGGTATGACACTAAGGTCTGATAAGAGGACCTGGTTCACGATCTCTGTTCTAGGGGTCTAGGCCAACCCTTGTAAAACAACACCATAGCATTATCCCTCATCCACCAAACTTTACACTTGTCACAATGCAGTCAGGCAGCCTGGCATTTGCCAAATCCAGACTAGTAATTCATCACTTCACAGAATGTGTTTCCACAGCTCCAGAGTCCAGTGCCAGCATGATTTACACATAAACAGTAAAATACATTTCAATGTGCAGAAATGTGATCTCTGTAGAGGATGTGTACTTATTATAACTTAAAAAAAATCATCAAAATATGTCATTTTGTGGGACACATACTTCTGTACAGGACTGTATATAAATAGCATTTTGGGCAAGAAAACACATGAGTAAGAGCATGCTTCATTCTTCAGCCTCCTGATCCATTTTACTATCCCCAATAAGGACATGCACACAGCCCTCTACACTGATTTTAATAAAAAAAGAAGACTGTAAGATGGCATTTTCTCTCTCTCTCTCTCTCTCTCTCTCTCTCTCTCTCTCTCTCTCTCTCTCTCTCTCTCTCTCTCTCTCTCTCTCTCTCTCTCTCTCTCTCTCTCTCTCTCTCCCTCTCTCCCTCTCTCTCTCTCTCTCTCTCTCACACATCACAGTTTGGCATTTCATGAGCATCCTAACCAAACACAGCTGAACCAGGTGAGCTTCTGAGGGTGTTTGCATGAATCATGGCCTTCACTTGATCCAACAAATATAAATCGTTTTGGTCAAATATAAACAATGCAGTCCGATAATTAACCGTGTTACATCAAGGATTCACTGATTCACTGTAATATATTGTAGGGCGTATCAAAATCGCAGCATCCAGCATTTTAATCACAACATGAGATTCCATCCATATTATGCAGGCCAAATATATAGCAGGCAATATATAACTAACATATGCACACACAGGCAGGTAGGCTAGCATGCACACACACTCCTACCTCCTTCTTCTCCTCCTCCTCTGACTATCACACTTTCTGACCCTCGTAGGCAAGAGAGCCGTCACCATGACACTGCACCCAGCTCCACTAATCTTTGCTGGAAATGCCGGGGAATGATTGGCCTCCTAGCACAGCCAATCTGTCCTTGGAGCTGCGCCAGGACTCTACACCCCCCCCCCCCCCCCCCCCCCCCCCCCCGCCCCCCCCCCCCCCCCCGCCTCAATGACACACACACAGGTGCGGCATGCTACCTTTCACATATTCTGCTCACGTACTTCTGACTGACTGAATATAGAGCATCTGGGGCGATGATACTCTCTCTCTCTCTCTCTCTCCCTCTCTCTTCCTTTCCCTCTGTCTCTTACACACATGTGCATGCAATCACACAGAAATATAGAGATAGCAGACCAGCATGAAGCAACACATAAAGGGATGAGACACTTGATTATTATGGCTTTTACATACACACGCTAGTTTTTCAAGCAGTGTTACAATATAAGATCATACATATGTCCCATATGTATTATATACCCTGATGAGCCAAAAGGTTCTGACCAATCACAAATGAAGCGATGATGACGCTTATATGAATAGCACATCTTAATATCTGGGATGTATTAGATGTTGAATGATCAGACAGTTCTGGTGGAGAAGGGATAATGCTATGGGGTTGTTTTTCAGGGGTTGGCCTACATCCCTTAGTTCCAGTGAAGGGAAATCTTAATACTTCAGCAGACCAAGACATTTTGGCCAACTCTTTGCTTCCAACTTCGTAGGAATAGTTTGGGGAAGGCCCTGTTCTGTTCCAGCATGACTGAGCCCCAGTGCACAAAGCAAGGTCCATAAAGGCATGGCTGAGTGAGTTTGGTGTGAAAGAACTTGACTGGCCCTCTCGTCCAACATCAGTGCCTTCAGAGGTCTTGTAGAGTCCATGGCTTGGCGGGTCAGAGATGATTTGGTGGCATATGGAGGACCTACAGCATATTAAGCCGGTGGTCATAATGTTTTAGCTTATTAGTGTGTATATGGAAGTACTTGTGCAGTAGTGGCTGCACAATAATTTGGCCCAGCTGATTAAGGCCCACCCACTTTTATCATCAGCCCACCTATCCACCCAAAATGACAGTTCAGTTGAATTTCAATATTAAAATGTAGTAAAAAGCCAAAAAAGTGAGAAAATGAAAATATATTATTTGATATTTGGTGACTCATTTCTTTTTTGACACTGACTGGTCAAAATTTCAGTTTAACAAACAACCATAGCTGTGAGGCATTTGACGTGCATGTCATCCTCCTGAGCCAACAACACACTCTCAAGCACACAGCTACAGTGGTGAGCACAGAGACAGGCACTTCTCATCACACTGGTACAAGAAGCATAAGCAGAATTCAGCATTTGGAGATGCATGTTGGGAAAACCGTTTATAGTTTTAAAGGGGAAATCCACTGATTTTTCTAAACTGTTAAGATGGTCACTCAGAGTGGTTTGATATGAAATGCTCCATTCATACTAGAGTCAGAGCTGGTCACAGTGGTGGTGATAGGAGCTAGATAGGAGCTGGAGGGGTGTGGCTAAGATAAGGCTCCAGGGCATAAGGACTAAAACTCTGTGCTTTGGTAGTGATATGAAAATGTGGGACAGCATTTTCTGAAGATGATAAAGCAAATTTTTTCAAGCTCAACTTTTCAACTTTTTTCAAATAAAAAAAAAAAAAGAAAAAGAAAAAGGGTATTTTTAAAGGGTATTTAAGTGTAATCCTTGTGAATATCTAAGGTCTCACTACTTATTTCTTGTAAACATTTTTCTTTTCTATGGGACCGCAGTTTGAACGAAGTCCCTATCTTAGTAATAATATGTTCCATATGTGCCCACATTCAAATGCACCTCCACGCATTAAATCATAAATACAAACGATGATGAAACACACTCAGGTGTGCACACTGTGATAGCAACATGCGCACACACACACACACACACACACACACACACACTCACACACACACACACACTCTCACACACACAGATTCACTGACACACTCAGGCACAGCGCACAGGCCTCCAAAAATGCAAGCCCAGTCCCTTGTTACATCAGATGCCCTTGAGGCCTATCCTTCCTTTTCTTGTAATTACTTCTAAATACAGAATCTATGCCCAAAGCCATAGTTAATTTAAACACATTGACTGGTGATTGTGATGTGTGCCGACAGTGCTCATGCAAACAAGGCACACACACATGCACACACATGCACACATGCAGTTCTGTACACTCACATCCATGCACACACACACACACACACACACACACACACACACACACACACACACACAGGGATGGATGTGCATTGAGGATGCATTGAAAATCCCTGTTGGAATAATTACCTCATGTTCACCCACACAAAATCTCCCTAGCTGATGTCTTCCAGAGGAGATGTGAACCCTACTGAGAACTGCCTACACATCAAACAGAGAAGACTTAAAACAGAAACTCTAATACAATTTAGCCATGCATGCCTTTCAAACATACACCAGCTTCATCTGGGTGCATCCTTGGCCTTAATTATTTAACTGGAACAAAATTAGCACAGCTTCGCTGTTTAGAACACATCAAGGAAAATCTCAAAAATGTCAATTTATTTGTCTAGTAACAACAACAACAAAAAAACAATTTTCCACTACTTCAAAGGAAGCCAGTAATTAACTCAGACACATATCAGTGATGTATAGTGTGGACATCTGTTAATGCAAAATAACAATAACAGCTGTCAAACAAAAAATGCAATGGAGAGTGGAAAGAAAATGATTTTAATAGACAATAAAAAAGTAAACTATGAACGCTCTAACACACGCCTCCTTTGTTAGAGCTTTAATACAGCCTGAAATTTTGTGCCAAACACAAACACAGCTTAAAAGGATTCTGCCCAAAACTAAACCGAACCAGCCCATCATCACCCATCATGTGTCAAATGAAACCTGACTGGAGAGCATCAGGATAAGTTAACATGTGGTGAGCGTAATAGCTGGAATAAGAACACTGTAAAAAATAATATATAAAACAATACAAAAAAAATCTTTACCTAGAACACATCACATACATAACATACTGATGGTATAGTTTAAAATCCAAACATATTAAACATCCTTTTGGCTTTCACACAAACTTGGGCTTCATGGACTGATCTACAACATCTGAATTCAGATTACAAACATAATACAGCTCAATAACAAGTTAGTACTGTTACTCACATCTGAATATCTTCCTCTCTGCCGTGTTGGATACATAGCTGTAAACAACACAATCCACTCTGATTGGTTCTTGCCTGTGTCTCATTGAATTCAGGTAAAAAGCCACTGCTGAGTTTGCATTGCTGTGGTCCTCACAGAATGTTGGCTGGATATTTTTGGTTTGTGGACTATTCTCAGTCCAGCAGTGACCCTGAGATGTTTAAAAGCTCCAGCAGCACTACACTAGCACCACAGTGTTAACTCAGTAGTGTTGGTGCATGTACATGGTAAGTGTAAAGTGGTAGAGTGCATCTATATGATAAGTGGACTGGACAATAAGTATAGATACAAATTAAGAGATGTATTTAATGAATATATCAAGCGAGGAAAAAGATGTTTTTCCAGCATATGAGCCCTTCAGGGTAATGAAATTAGAGAGCAAAAATAAAGAGAGGGAGAAAAATTTAAGCAAGGGGGAAATGCAGGGTAAAATGTATTAAAAGCTGGAGGCAGGCTGTGAAATTTGAACTCAACTTGACACATATTTGGAAAACGACGTCCGAACCTTACCAAACCTGATGTGCGCAATCGAGTCCCATTGAGATCGGGCGAATATTTCAAGCTTTAACACACACACACACACACACACGGACACACATAAAGAGCACGTACGATTACAGGCTGTGTTTTAAATCTACAGCAGAGGGGGGCGAGGCAAGGTGATGGAACCTGTGCACGAGGCAGAGTACACTGTGTGTGTGTTTGTATGTTTTTGTGTTTGTGTGTCTCCGTCTGTCAAACACAGTGTGCATCCCAGTCAGATGACTCTGGCATTATGTTGCCAGTCTCTGGCAGTGCATAGCAGGGTCCTGTCCTCCAAGTCCACACACACATACACACAGAGTAAGCACATCCATCTGGGCTTCCAGCACTGGCCGAGCGAGAAAGAGAGCGAGCGAATGAGTGACGGCTGTGGCGGGACACTGCTGTCTGTGTCAAACAGGCCGGTGTAATCCTACACCCCTGCCCACTGTGCCACACCTGACATGTGCCCTGCGTGTTTAAGAGAAACACACACCTCTAACACGGTCTCTCTCTCCTGCTGCTTCACAAGACTGCACACATACACACAGTTACCCGTTATCTAGGGCTGCATGGCGTTTACCATACTTTCAGTATACTGTTGCAAAGTAATTGCAATGTGACTTTGCAATGATGCTAAAGGAATTATTAAAAGAAATATTAAAGCAACACTTTTAATCTTTGAATATTGAGTGGGCCTCTCATGTACAGCTTAAAATTTAAAATGGTTTAAATCATATTCAGTGCATAGACAATTCTTGGTTTCACTGTGAATTCATTTATCAAATAGATTTAATATCTTTTGTGGAGTCCAACAGGGTTCAGTTTTAGGGCCCTTACTCTTCTCTTTGTATATGTTATATTAGGAAACATACTATCAATTTTCATAGCTATGCTCATGATAAACAATTATGATTCCTTCTGATGATCAAGACTCTGTAGACAGGCTTACCAGCCGTGCGTCGGATATCTCTCAGTGGATGTCACAAAATTTCTTAACTTAATAATGAAAAAACTAAAATATTAATCCTTGGTGTTTTTTTTTTTTTTTTTTTTTTTTTAAAGTATGAAACCTGGGTGTGATGTTAGGGCGTAGACCCACTGACTCCTGGTTTCTTTCGCATATGTGAACACACCAAACAAACTCAGACCGCTCTAAATGGCCCCAAAAACATTGTGTAGTTCGTTCTGTGGTTCGACTAATTTGTGCATTGTGAAAACAAAACGGCCCCAGTTCGCTTTAGCTTTGCTCACAAAATGAACTACAAATAAACTGAACTGAGACCACCTCAAGAGGGCCGTTCAGAGGGGTCGGAGTTCATTTGGCATGTTCACATATGCAAAAGAAACCATGACTCAGCGGTCTGAGTCCACTTGTGTGAAAACGCCCTTGACCTGCATGTAAACACAGTTATGACCATAGCTTCTTATCATTTGAGAAATATCATTAAAGTTCGGCCTTTTCTGTCTCAGAGTGACTCAGGGAAACTTGTTAATGTATTTGTTACAAGCAGAGTTCATGACTGTAAAGCTATTTTTACTGAGCTTCCTAAGAAAACAATGCATTCTGTACAATTCATACAAAATGCAGCAGCACAGATCCTAACAAAAAAATAAATAAAAAGCAAAACTCCTGTTTAAAAAGAACTGCACTGGCTACTGTGTCTTTTAGAATAGATTTAAAATTCTGCTCCTCGTTTTTAAGGCTCTAAATAAACTTAAAGCACCGCTGACATCACAGAGTGTCTGTCTGTTTATGTTCCAACACGTAATCTTAGATCTGCAGGTACTGACCTTCTACAAACACCTTCCTAAAAAACAAAAAAATGTGGAGCGGCCTCTTTAAGTGATCACGCTTCTAAACTGTGGAGCTTTTTTCAACCTCTGTCACTGTCTTGTCTTTTACTTTGTCTATTACTGTAAAACATCTTCACCTGTCTGTAAAGCGCTTTGAGCTGTCACTGGCATGAAAAGCGCTCTACAAATAAAGATATAAATATCAAAAAATATAATGATAAACATCCCTGCAGGTTTTGAAAAGCACATCTCTCAAAAGAATGGAAGCTGTAATAAAGCCGTGGACTCGATAAATATTGAACATTTTGATATTATATTTAGTTGCTGAGGCTTCTGTGTAATTTTCTGCTAAATAAATGTTTTCAGCTTTTTTTTTCTGATGCCACAAATTGGACTTATTGACTTGGTTGTTCGTTCTTATTGGCCATTTTGAGTGCAAATTAAATAAATGAAGGATGGTCTCTGACTTTTTCACAGTTCTGTAGCTAGGAATGTGCTTCTATCATGACTTGAAAAAAGCTGAAGGATGTCCTGATGTGAAGACAGACCTCCATTATTTTACAGTTATCCCTTTTGTTTCCAAAAATCCCTTTGATTCATAAAACAAGTCTGTAGAATGTCTAAGATTCAGCCAGGGCGCAAGTCAATTCTATGATTGATCAGAGGGGTTTTTCTGTTCTTCAGCCTTATTGCAAAGGTCAATGCTGTGACAATGATCAAAAAACAACATACTGTGCAGGCTCTCTGTCATCCTCAGCCCTAGAGAAAAACATTCGCTCTTTAGTACATAATGGATGAGCAATGACTCACCTGAATGAGATCGGGAGGTGAGGGGCTACTTTGAAATGAGTGGGAACTGGGGCCCCCTTTGTTAGCTGCTTTATGCAAGTTTAATTTTAGGAGTCCATTGGAAATGCTCCAGTGCAAGTTACACTGCCATCCCGCTGCATCTGAGTGTGGAATCACTGCAATGCATCAGAGCGCAGCAACACAACAAAGTGCTGTATGTACTGGGGTCAAACCAGAAGAATGGCCAGGCCATATTTAACAGACGCTGTGGCTTTGCTGCCTTTCGAAGGTATTTCAACCTGTGTCATCACTTCACAGTAAATTAGCCCCAGCCCTGGGAGAGAATAGGCAAATCCACCTCTGTGTTTTTCATCTTTAACCGCTCTCTGGGCTCTCTTTTAATGGGCGGACAGCAACGCTGCTCCGTGCCCTGTTTATGGAGTTATCGCTTTCTCTCTCTCTCTCTCTTTCTATCTTCTGCTCTCTCTCTCACATACACTGCACTGTGGGGGTGAACAAGTACAGAGCTGCTGTTTTTATTTTTCTTATTTATTTTTTTGCCCACTGTCGCCTTCCTCCCCTCTCCTCTTAGAAATCAGTCTATTACAAACTGCTCTTACGGGGCATTACCGAACAAGGACTTTGGGCATATTTCTTTCTTCATTGCTGCTGGGCCTGGCTCTAATTTACATTACTGAATTCAATTAAGGTCCATTGGCTGCTGAACGGCTCTGAACGCCCGGGGCAGTGGGGATGGTTAGGCTGCGTGTAGGGAAACAGGGTCAGCAGGAGTATGCGGGTGCTATTACAGCAGGGGTGGACTGAGACTAATGTAATGAGATAATGAAGACACTACGATGGTCCCTGCACTATGATAACAGTGTTGGCTGGCGTGTCAAGTTTGTGGACAAATGTGAGATCTTTCTCATGACATTCCAAGCACAGCAAGATATTGTCTTAATATTTGTAGATCGATTGATTTTAGACTGAGTGATCATCACATAAGTGTCATCTTGATGCCTGTATATCTTCACTATTGATCCTGGTCTCATTGACCATTTAATAAAAAGCAGACTTATGTATGGAGAATTAAACACTAAGTAAATATGGTACCAAAAAAAGGTTTCATGGCATAACATCAGTAGAATGCTTTTTGATGCTAAATGGAACAATTTGACACCCCCATCACCACCCCTGTCCCCCTGCCCACACACACACTTTTTTCGGTGTGGCCAATTCCACGCTTGCTAAGCCTCCCCTATTCCATGATCCTGCCAAGCAGAAAATGCAACCAACCAACTGAACTTTGGAGGAAAAACTGAAAGCTGGTCTCCTGAAGCTGTAACAAAGACTAAAGCACACTAACTACTGATACTGGCACTGAACAAATAAACAACTTGTACTTAATGGGCATTTTGACTGCAAATTGAATAAATGAAGGGTGGCCTCTGACTTTTGCACGGTACTGTATATAAGAATATAGACTCAGAATCCACTTTTAATGGGCACTACTAAGTATGGAGAACAAGAGACCATATCTTCAATATAGTGGAAGTATGAGGGAAGACTGATTGAGGGAAGAGGGAGAACTCTGAGAACTTCGGCTGGAGTTCTAAGCAGCTTCTGCCTTTAGCTAGAAGGCCAGACCGACTTCACAGCTGTAGTAGGACTGATGTAGGACTGAAGAACAAGGAGGACATGGGGTGGCGGTGGGGATTGCAAACTCTTTGTCACAGGAACAGAAGGTAAGGATGTGAATTTACAGGGAGTTTGATGACTGGAAGAAGCAGGTGTTTCAGGCATGTTCCTCCCCCTAACTTCAGTTATAACTACTTATAATGCCATCCTTTCGGGATGAGGGCTGGCCTGTCCACCCAGACAAATAGAGTCCAAATGGACTGGTTTTGCATTTCCATATTCAACACAGCAGAAGTCCTTTTTTTGAATGAGAATGTAGAGGACTAAAATTTTACATTTAGAATGAATGTTTTTCCATTCTTATTGTGGTATTTATCTATTTATTGTCTGTGAAAAATGTTGTGTGTTTAATGGAGGAGTTTTCATTTTCAGAAAAGAGCAAACTTGACAAAGTCTACATTCAAAGAAGCTCACTGCTTCGGCACATGGACAAGTGGTACGGCTATCTGAAGGAAGAGGATATGCATTCATATCTATAAATAAAAAACTGGTAGCATTACCTTAGTTATCTAAAGTCAGCTATGTTAAATTTACTCCCAACCTGTACAACAGTAAACATCAGACAGCTAACTTTTCTGTCCTAATTGGGTAACTTTTAGTGTTCAAAATCTTAAGAAAATCTTGGCGCACTGGGCAATCTTACTCATCTCTGAACATGAAAACTGCTGCACCAGACAACAAGCATCTTTTGTGGAAAAAATAGATATATTTCTTAAAAAGGACATTATAATAATTGAGTACTCTTCATTACACATTTGCACATCATAAAGGAGGACTCTACATTCTTATTCATCAACACCACCGCTGCTCTAATGTTTCCCTACTATGACTAAGACTTCTGCTGTGTCAAATATGGAAGTGTGAAAAGGTCTCTCTTAGAGTCTTGACCACAGATGCCTGTGACATCAGCTGGCCCTCGAGCTCACAATCTCTAGACAGTAGGCCCAAGATGGGTTTATCACTCAGGAGCCTACAGAACCTATTTTACAATCTTCTTTAAAGAGCAATATTCAACAGCTTGTGCTTAATGAAGAATCACTGAACCAAGTAAAGAACAATTTAAGCATTCAAACGGTTGAGACAACAGTGTCCTATATATATATCTATCGCTTTCACCAAAGTACCTTTGACAGTGCTCCCTTTTAGGGCTGTAGTTGCAATGATGAAGCTGACACAAAGCGAGCTTAAAAAGGCTGCTGTTCAATGGCCTGCACTGAACAAAGTTGTCAAGTTCAAGGCTGGGGCTCATGTGTGATGTAATGTTACAGGGTATGAAAGGCCAGTAAATTGAAATAGCTATCTGCAGGACCTGACTAAATCCCTCTCTCTTGTGTAATATATCTTATTTTCACATTAGCTCACCTCTTCTGCTTCCACCTCCCACTCTACTCAGCATGCCGTCAGCGTGCCCGCTGGAGTTTTACAATGAGTAGAGTATCCATGCCCTGGAAGGACACACTCATGGACACACTAACACACACGCTTCTGACACACACATACACCTTCATTCACCTTAACTTCACTCTTCAATAGCTCACCGAGGGCATCCCAGCAGTGATGAAGTCTACAGGTGAATAGGGTGTGAAAGACTGGGCATATAGAACCTGCTCATTATACTAAAAGGTTTCATGGTGAGGCTTTGTGCTAAGTGTCCAGACAGGTGAACCATTTTTTCCGCCTAAGCTCCGTAAGAGCGCTGCTATTTGAATAAAATCAGGGCGAATACATAAAATGTGTCCTACTTCACTCTAGCTTCCAAGCTGGATGAAAACCTGAGGTTGAGGAGATACAAGGACAGTATTACCTCCTAATAACTTCTAGTATTAAATAGCATAAACATCAGGAAATACTTCTGAGGAGATTAAATAGTAGACCATACACTTGCATAAAGGGGGAAGTCAAAGTAAAACAAGTGAAAAATGAGAAAAACTCTGGGTTTACAGGAGAACAGGAGACATTAGGCAGGCATTGGCAGCAGATGTCAGCAAATAAATGTATACTGATACATTATATGTCCATATGTTTGTAGGCACCTGCTCAATGAACATTTCTTCTGAAATCATGGGTATTAAGAGAGAGTTGGTTCTCCCTTTCTGTGAGAATTTGAGTGCATTCAGCCACAAGAACAATAATAAAGTAAGGTCTGATGTTGGATGAGTAGTTTTGGGTCATAAACTCAACTCCAACTGGGGCTCCATTACTCCACAGCCCAATGCTGAGGCCCTGCATGGGAATGGTGACCCTTGTGCAGCTGCTCTGGTGTTCTGTAAAGATTATAAAAGCTGTCTGCATGCAATTAAATGCTTGTGTCAGCAGTGGGTGCATCTTAAAGTAGCTTGATCCACTAATTAGAAGATATGTGTGGGTTACAGTATCTGGTTTTTCCTGATGGATGAGCCCCGAACGATTGAATTATAGAAGTTTGATATTAAGTGTTTTTAAGCTTTCCCTAGTCTGGCTCTGCCCCTTCCTATGTTCAGCCTCGTCTTGGCTTACTAGCTCCACCACTTAGTTATTGCTGTCACCTGTGTCTTGTTTGTTACTCCCTTTTCCTAGGTGTTTTGGTATGTGCAGCCCTCTTGCTTCCTTGTTCCTTTGTCTGATCTTGAGTATTTCTGAATGTCTGTAACTCTATCATTTTCTCCAAGTTTGTTTCTTTGCAGTTTTTATTTTGTCTAGTGTTTATTTTACTTCTTGAATAAAATATTTGCCCATACTCAGTGTGCAAAATACCCCCTGGTATTTAGGATGTCCCCTGTTGGCTGGCTGCTCCAGCCCTGGCTGGCTGCTAACTTACTTGTTTAACACTTTTTTTTTTTTTTTTTGGAAAAGCTCTTTTCTAATTTGGTAATGTGGACTTCTACACATTAACGGAGATCTTGCACATCTCCTCCTCTCTCGTCAGTTTGAGAAATGAGTAACAATCCACTCTTTTCACCGGTTTCTTGAAAAAATGATCAGGTTCTCAAATTTATAAATCTGCTACAACATATTGTAAAGATTTTCAGAGGTATGCTGGGAACAGGTACCATGAGGGGCCAACTGAACCAGTTTGCTACAGAGCCACTCCCAGGCAGACCAGTGCTGCAGCTGTATTTAGTTAAAACAGAGGCTTGCTGATTGTGGGTGAAGCAGACTATATAATTTTTCCTTGAATTTGTATAATTTTTCCTAATGGACAGCATAATGACATTTTTTTTCTGGAAACCCCCAGATTTTAGATTTTGAGACATTCAGGGGGTTCAAGAGGTTAATTTGGGGGTCCTGGAACCTCTAGGGACAACCTGTATTTTGCAGTTTGTCCATACACCATTTCACTGGTCTAGCTCTTTATTTAATGATCATTTTTATTTTCCATCAGTTGTTCTAATCTCACTGAAAGGCGGTCACACTTTTTCAAAGAGCCAGACTGCCTTCAGGCACTGTCTTTAGCTCACTCCATTTTCTGTCATGATTGAAAAGGCTATTCAAACAAAAGGAGAAGGGAGACAATGTAAATTAATAAGCATTACTGCCATAAATAAGATGCACAGAGCCTACACAGGAGCCTTCACTGTGTGTGCACGTGTTTAGGCTGACATTCATATACATGTAGGTGAGCTATGAGTTATGGCGCTTCTGTAAAGGAACTGTACATTAATATTATGATAAATGGCCCTGTCCATCAGGCGGAGATGTGGCTGGCAAACAGATTGGGTGGGAAATTCCACTGAACGTCAGGGCAGATGAACATAAATGAGGCCCACAGAGGCTGGACCTCACACAAATGTACACAGTGAAGGACATTGACTGGCCTGTCTGAGCGCTCCCACGACAGCCCAGATATGGAAGGCTATAAAAAATGCTATCGATCAGCCTCTAGGAATTTGGCACAATGCACTGAAAGTGAAAAAAGAACAATAAGGGAACCTGGTGTTTGTGAAGGTATATGGGAGTGGATAAGGGAAGGAAATTACAGAAACCAACAGTGTGTGACAGGTATGACACGGACACTGGGCATTAGCAAGAGACTGACCTGCTATGATGAAATTTATGACCTGCCTGCATAATATTTCACCTGATTACAGAATTAGACCATCTGTGTGTCAGTCCACATACAGCATGATACCTTCGACTACATCACCAAACATTAATTTGTTTCCCTCCCTCCCTCCTCCCACTCTGTCTAAATCTCTATCTGCCTCATTGCTTTTCTCTGCCCATCTCTTCTCCTCTAGCCGTACTGTCAGTCCATCTCTTTACGTGTCCACATGCAATTTCACACAAGCCCTAATCATACGACTTAATCTTATTAATCCTAATGAAACACAAAATCTATGAAAAAAGATTTTAAAGTCATACATTAGCCCTGGTGCCTTGTCACTCATGTGTCTCTATCTTTTTAAGGCTCATAATGGTGAAAAAGGTTGCAATGTGTTGTCAAGATGTCTGTAGATGCAATCAGGGCGTCGGGGAGCTCCATGCTAGCATCAGGAATAGCATCAGATAAACAGCCCCTGTCACTCTCCTGCCTGACAAATTACTCCACACTACTTAAACACTGACAGCTTTTACATGCAGTCAGTAAATTGCTACTACTGCCAGGCTCTATGGAGGCGTAAAAGAGATGGAGACTGAATAGCTGTCGTACAGCCCAAAAGGTGATGGTGGGAAAGCTAATGTGAACCATGGAATTAGCCATACTTCATGAAGAAATCTGAAGACTTGAAGAACATCCCCCGAATGTATCATAACAAATAGACGAGCTGCAATTCTTCTAATAAATTATCGTCACATTAGCTTAGATTAAAAATTAAGAACTCTTTTTGCTCCAAATCTTTCAGTGAAATATACACACACTCATCTTCTAAGCTGCTTCTCCCTCAGGGTCACTGGAGCCTATCCCAGCTGTATACCCTAGACAGGTCTCAAGTCCATCACAGGGCAGACATACACATTCACACCTAGGGGCAAATTAGCATGTCCAATCAGCCTGACTGCATGTCTTTGGACTGTGGGAGGAAACCCACGCAGACACGGGCAGAACATGCAAACTCTACACAGAAAGGACCCTAGAGTTGCCCGGGCGGGGAATCAAACCCAAGGCCTTCTTGTTGTGAGGCGACAGCGCCACCATGCCTCCTACTTGAAAAATACATCTATGTGCAAATAACAACACATTTAACTTTGGGGAACAGGAGTCTTACAAGCTTAAGCCAGGTTGTATTGCTATTAAAGCTGGATTAGACTGGCCAATTGGAAGAGGAAGATGTTTCCACAATGGATGAACTTCCCCACAGATATCTGGGATGATGAAATGAGCCTTACGTAACAGACATCAACAGACATTTCTGACAACAGAAATGCTGTCATTTAAAATAAGTCTGGATGGACGAAGAGGATGAAGGAACAGTGCTAGTCCATGTTAGTACTATATACCTTATCTATAGGCCACCAAAAAAGCCAGACTTCCAAGTTTTGTTTTTAAACCACAGAGAAGTCTGGACCATTTAAAAGTAATTTACTCTGAAATGATTCCTCTCAGACTCTAAAAACTATGAACACTGCAGATTCATACAGGACTCAAATCATACATCTTGTTAGTAATCACTTAATCTGCAGATCCACTGCAGGTAAAACTAATCCAGTTTGAATGGGGCTTTAGTCGAATCAGAATAACATCACATTTCACAGAAGATGGGCTTTACTTTACTGCCCACTCCATTCCATGTTCTTGTCACTCCAATGAATCACAGTCACAGAGACCTGGTGAGTTGGGATTTAATGGATTACTGTATTTGATGTTCAGTTTGACTCTAAGAGCGATACAACTTAATGAAAAAACTGATCACATTAGGTTTTGATCCCTGCTGGTCAGGAGCTGACCAACAGGAGACAAGTGTTCTTTACATATAATTGACAGAGATCTATGGAATTAATTTGTTTTGCTAAATAATATAAATATTCAGTCGTAAAAAGTCGTAAAATTACAAAATTATACCACTCCAAGGTTCCCAAAGGTACCTGTTCTATAAATATATATGATAAATAAGAAATGGTAAATACCTTATTAAAATATGTTTAATATGTAAAGCATGTAGACATGGATTTGGAGCTTAGGAATAGAGTTCTGAAGTTTACTGCTCATATAGTTAGCAAGCGAGTTACTTTAGTGTTCACCATGAAATTCAGCAGGATCTAACAAAGAGCATGCGTCTGCAGTAAAAGTTAAGTGATACTTTTTTAATCCCACAAACGTGGAAATTCCACCTCCACAATTAACCCATCTGTGAAGTGAAACACCACATACACACACACTAGGGGTCAGTGAGCACACTTGCCCGGAGCAGTGGGCAGCCCTATCCACGGCGCCCCGGGAGCAATTGTGGGTTAGGTGTCTTGCTCAAGGACACCTCAGTCATGGACTGTCGGCACTGGCGATCGAACCGGCAACCTTACGGTCACAGGGCCAGATCCCTAACCTCCAACTGCCCTGAGAAACTTTCATCACCAAAAGATACTGAACTAATTTAATGAATCAGTTCAAGTTAAAAAGCATCCAAGTTTATCATGCAGAATGCAGCTGCAGAGGACCGTGTTTAAGGGCTTCACTGTTGTTCTGCTGCTGCTCAAACAGTTTGAACATGTCTCTGTGGACTGATGTAAGAGAGTGAAGGGAACAGTGTTTTAATCCCTGTTTCTTTCTTCATTACCACTATGTTTAGTTGTTAAGTGTTAGCTTTTGATACTTCATTGTAGAGCTAAATCTTTTTCTTCTTTCAGCTAAAAGGCAAAACTGCCACTTTTGACCATTTTCAATATCAGTGACCAAAAACAAAACCATATTATACAGTAAGTGTGAGAACAGATTTTTCATCGTCCTGCCTCACTGTTTTTATCATCCTCAGGACAGCAGTGATTGTCTGGAGGTTTGACACTCTCACACACATATTCACACAAACAGCAAAAGTGGGCCACCCCCCCCTGGTCAGCAGTGAAGAGATTGTGCCAAGCATCATGTGGAGATGCAGAGATGTGGACTCTGGTTCTTCTTACCCAAAAGGCAGGACAGTCTTCAGAGGCAATACGGCAAAAAATACATTCACACTGACCTCATCTAACTGGCACTACTGACAGTTGAGATATGATGAAGTGAGTCTATCACGCTGCAGCCCCATTTGCACAATGCCTTTCTGCTCTCCCTCTCTGTCTCTACCCTTCTTTATCCCTATGACATCTGTCTCCTGTGGCTCTGAAAGACACGTCCCAGCTCAGGGACATGGGCCGGAGGTCCCAGTGGACAGCCAAGCTCCCAGGGAGAAGTCCCTGTCCCCTTCACTACCCCAATTTGTGTCTGCAGGCTGACACTGGCATGCACAGGGAGCGAGCCTGCTAGCTTCATTTAGAGCTTCAGATCAGGAAAAGGAGAACAAAAGAAAGGACATGAGAAAAGTGGAAGAAAGACAAAGTAAAGGAAATAAAGAATATAGGAAAGAAAGTAAGTTCCCTTAGGTGTGTGTGTCTGTCTATCTGTCTGCCCTGTGATGGACTGGCAACCTTTCCAGGGTGTATCCTGCCTTCTGCCCAATGACAGTTGGGATAGGCTCCAGCACCCATTGCGACCCAGGAGAAGCGGTTAATATTTTGAGACTCACAGATCTATCTATCTATCTATCTATCTATCTATCTATCTATCTATCTATCTATCTATCTATCTATCTATCTATCTATCTATCTATCTATCTATCTATATGACTACTTTACAGGTGATTTGTAATTTTGTAATAACAATGCAAGTGGGAAAAAAGAACCATCATAATGGGGGACCCTCAGCTAGTGGTTTTTAGGAACCAAAATATACATATCTGTATTTTTATTGTTCATTTTTAAAAGCATATACAAGGGGTAAAAATATTGTCCGATCAGAAAGGTTTTCTCTTTATATTTAGGTAGGTACAGCAAATCATGCTCTCTCAATGATTAGGCTTTCAGAAGCTGGACAAATAGCCTTACAGGTTAGATTAACTACCAACAACAGGGAACTGATACCATGTTTCAATTTCCAATGGGTGGGACCAATACTGAGAGAAAAAGTCACTGTAGGCCTTCTAAACGTCCTACATACGTTACTGAAAGGCAAGTAGTAGCTTAACCAAGTTTCAGTCAGTTGTTAGAAATGAAAAACAGCAGTGGCGGCTCTGCAGATCTGTAAAACTGCTACATACAAGGTCTTAGTTTCTGTTAAAAGCTTCAAATGAAATGTATGAAATGTCAGAGTTTAATTTAGAATTAGTGCTAACATACCATAAGAAATCCAATAAAGGTGCTAGAAAAACAATAGCATTATCGTAGAGATGCTTTTTTTTCATTCTTTGAGCAGTTATGTCATTTGTGTCTAAATCTGAAGACCGGGCTCTAAAAGTCAAGGTCCGTCCACAGGCCATCCTACTCAGTACTGTAGGTATTACAGCATATCTCTAAAAAGAGAAAATTTATAGGAGAAGAGAAAAAAATAATACCTGACCTTAAATTACTTGGAATAAAACCTTTGCACTCTATACATTGCAAGCACTTTCACATGGTGGGAAAAAAGGAGTTGGATGTCCACTAGGAAGTGATGGCACTGGAAACTCTCTCGCATATGGTAGTGCTACAAAACTATGTCACAATCATAGTACCACCATGTAATACAAAGCAGCACCTGAGGTTTTAAATCTACCCATCATGTCTGCTCTATCTCTCTCTGTTTGTCTGGTGAAGAGATTTACAGTTTGCTCAGTCTTATCTATGTGAACAACAAGATAAATAACTGCAGTTTTTATTGGACGCATCTGATTAATGTTTTAAAATGCAACAGATTAATCAAATAGTCCAATTGCAGGTCACTGTAGTCAACAGAGCCTGGAAAAATGTTCTGAATCTCAATGGGAAAAACTCAGTCCTGGAGCCCACAAGAACAAATTCCCAGTTTATCATTTCAACAAATATCAAATCTTATTCATCCATTCCCACTGGATTCTCTGGTTAATGTTACTCCCCTGCACAATTCCCCACAGGAATTCAGCAGGGACAAACCTGGACACTGGCCAATTATGCCATACAGGAGATGGTAATAAGTGGAAAAGCTTAGTTAGAGAAGCCTGTGAAGATGGAATACTAGCAAGTAGATCCAATAAACCTTTACATGTACTTTAAATAGAAGTCTAGACTTCTCTTTCATCATTGCATGTTATACCCTTTAACTAATCCATCCATGATGGACTTCACAGTATTATTTCTAGGACCATTATTGCAAACTATTTTCAAATTTTAGGGTTTATTGTGTCATATATTTTAATATCCTATATTTGTCATTTTACAGCTTTGATAAAACCTTAAAAATATGATTAATTTAAATATAACAATATGTGCTCAAATCCTAATAGTGGGTTTATTCTCATATCAGTGGGTTTGCCTGTTTTGAAATGTTAGATTGTGGTACTACAGCTACCTAGAAATCAAATATTCAGAGTTTGGCACGTTTTAAAAACAGTGTCACACTATTTAACATGACGATTAACTTGCTAGCTATACCACCTCAACACCAATATCTAAATGTAGCATTTGGTTGCTATAATTAGACCTATTACCATAGCTGATGAACCACGAAAAGCCTAGACACAGCAGAAAACCCCTCTCATTCAAAAACCAAGCCAGGTGTCGTGTGAGGAAGAACAGCTTTAGTCCACAGGACTTAATTGCAGTCTAAGTGAGGAAATTAGCTGGTGATATTACTTAATTTGTGTCTTGAATACGTTTAATTGGATTTGGGCCTAAGCTACTTGAATGGATGAAAGTTAAATCAGTAACACTAAGGCTAGTGAGCAGAAATTGACCATTCTCCTTTTTCTGTTTCATCAGGCACCAAAATCCTTAATCGTGCTCTTTAACCAGCCCTAGAGGCCACCAGATGGGTCTATATATTCACTCAATCCATATGTGCTGGACTTTATATTAGAGCAAAAATCTGGCCCATCTTGGGAGACCTTGGATGACCACTGCTGTACAGAATTATCCTTACTAAAATCATAACCCAAACTAGAGAAGTCATCAACACTGACCTCGATTTCAAAGAGAACGTTCCACAATATGCAGAAATACAGCTGGCGGCATCATCTCGGCATAGTAACAAGAACATCTGGGGACTGAATGTGGGTGGGAACCTAGAATTATTGGGCTGAGGACAAACTGAGCGTGAAAATTCTAAACCAAGCCAAGGCCTCGTGAAGACCAAAATCAGAAGTCAGTGACAATGGTTCACTCGTCAACATCGTTCACCGGACAAGAAGCCTGTTTTTAGCTCATTGATTTAACGTAAACTTGCATGGCTGAGAAATCCACCCAAAAACTCCAAATAAGCAGTAGATGTGTGTCATGTGCATGGAGTACAAATTAGCATGTGCAAGTGAAATACATTCTGTTAAATGGCACAGGCTGCCGTCTCTCTGCCTTCTCAGTCACATCCTTCACAACAAGTTCTTGACAATGCATTCACGTTCAGCCACTTGTGTTTCATAGGAGAAAAGTATTATACACAAACTCACAAAACAGTTACATTGTATGGTAAACACTTGTAATGAGCTAAAACATTGGCTAGCATATTTTCTCAGTCTTCCTGTAATGAGATGTAATGAATACCTGAATAGTGATTTCAGTATTTGAACACTATTACCTCAAATGGTTAAACAAGGACTCAAGTACTCACGTACCCATGTATTGCTTATACATATAATACAGTTAAATGCAATGTTTTGTAACAGAAAGAGCATACCAGGGAGACTGGAGAGGTCGAAAGGTCATAGAGAGGACATGACTGGAGGTTGTACTAGCACGCTGTCCCTGCATGAATCTTTGCCTCAGTGACTCCTTACACTGGCATAATTAGTACCCATATGGCATAGGAGAAGATGGTAGGGGACACAGCGGACTCTAGGGCTTTGGAAAAGATCCATAGCTGCAGCTTCTGAGATGTTTCACTGCCTGCTTCTTCAAGAAGGTAATGACCCACTACAGTTGATTGGGACAACGGACAAGAGAAGACACCAGGGATTTAGGATCCCATCCATCTTTCTATTTCTACCTGACTCCTGTTGTTCATACTGTCCCCTAGTTCCACTGTACCAAAATACACTAATGCCTAGGATGGGCTGGGTTGTTTTACTGGGATTCCTAGCACTAAGGAGAACACCTGGGACTGACCCAGGATATTCCAAATTCATCCAAGGCAATCTTCCATTTGTCTTGTCACTGGACACTCGATGCTGCTTCACACCGGGATGCGATCAATGCATTTTTCATTCCCTTTGCAGAAGGCCTAGAGATCGGCAACATAATTATCGATCAAGCTCTTGGGCTCACACTTGGACTCTGGGTAAGTAGCTTAAGAGTTCTTACCACAGCACACTCTCTCTCTCACTCTCTCTCTCACTCTCTCTCTCTCTCTCTCACTCTCGCTCTCTCTCTCTCTTAATAGCATACAATAAAAAGTTTGGCAAGAAGCTTTCTATCAGTGGTATCACTCTCTGTGTTACTGATGATGTTGTGGCCACGAATGGGCAAAAAGAGCACTGAAAGAAGGTGAACTCCATCCACAAACAAGCAAATGTCCCCCACAGTACCATCACATCAGCACACACTGACCTGAGCTGAGCTCCTAATGCACAGAACAAACAAAGTGCCATGGCTGCTCTCGGCTAGCTGCGGAAAGCTACAGGGCAATACTTTTATCAGAAACATACCCACAAAAAAGTCTGTCTGTACTCCATTTTGTACAAGTCAAAATGAGTCCTTTTCAAAATGAAAACTATGCAAATATCCTGATGAGACAATATTTTATAAATGAAAAACAAAAACACAGGTTGTTTAATATTTGATTGTTGCATGCAGATACCACTATACCATATTGCACCATATCAGATAACATAAGAACTGATCATTTGGCTGATTTAGCAAATCATCTTCGTGTTCTTGGTTCATGTGACTTGAACTCACAACCAGCTGACCTGCAGAACAGAATCACACAGCTTTGCACTGCTACAATTGATCATCTGCATAATCATTATCAGAGTTACATGAGATGTAGCGTCAGTTGCTTGTATCCCAACATTCTTTGCAGCTCTCTGTCACATGCTTCATCAAAGACTGCAATGTTTGATTTCATGTTTTATTCCAGATTATGCCAGCTTTATTCATGTACGCAATTAAGTAGTAAATGAGTGATAAGATTAATTTGAATATTCATATGTACTAGTGGATTAAGCACACACATATTTTATTATACCATTTACTTTTTTTTTGTACAATTGTGCAAAATAATTTTTGATGCAGAAATAAAAAAGAAAGTGCTATATATGGGAATTAAGCTTGTTATGGATTCATTGTTTTTTCTGACATTATGAAAACCAAGAAAATCTACATGCAGTGCTGCTTGAAAGTTTGTGAACAGTTCATGATATTGTGGCTTTCTACATAAATCTGACCTAAAATATGATCAGATCTTCATTTAACTCATAACATTAGATAAAGACAAATCAAACTAATAACATAAAACATATTGTTTTCATGTATTTATTGAACTGAATAAACTAACATGAAATGTCTTTGCTTGCGAAATGTGAGCCCTTGTTTTCAGAAACTGATGTGACCCCCTTGTTTCCTGTAACTATTCCTCTAACAGGAATTGACTTGGCCCATTCCTCCTTACAGAACTGCTTCAACTGTGTTATGTTGGTGGGCTTTCATGCATGAACACAACACCTTGGTTTCTACCTCAATAATCACCATTCCACCATTCCATTCCAAAACGCATCATTTCTTCTGTTTTAGCCATTCTGTGTAGACTAACTGTGATTTTTAGGGTTGTTGTCTTTCTGCAGGACCCACCTTCTGTTGAGATTCAGTTCAGGAATAGATGCTCTAACATCCTTCCGTAGAATATCTTGATACAATTAAGAATCCATAGCTCAATTAAATGATGAAAAGCTTTCCTGATCCAATAGCAGCAAAACAAACAAAGATACTGCCACCACCATGTTTCAGTTGGGATGAGATTCTTATGCTGGATTGCCAAACATAAAATCTCCCATTTAACCCATGAAGATCCATTGTGCCTTATCCATCCACATACCATTATTTCAGTGGTCTTCAGGGTCATCCAAGTGGTCTTCAGGAAACGTCAAACAGGTAGAAATGTTCTTCCTGGAGAGTAGTGGCTTTCTCCATGCTATCATTCCGTACCATTCTTGTTCAGTGTTTGCCTGATGGTGGACTCACTGACTAGTCTTTATTCAAAATGAATGAAAGACTATACAACTGTTTGTGTTAAATGTTTATTTGGGTTCTCTTTATCTATTATTGTGACTTAAATGAAAGTGTGATCATATTTTAGGGCATATTTATGTAAAAAAAAATAATCACAAAATCATAAAGGGTTCATAAATCTTCCAGCAGTCTGTATATCCATCTATTCAGCCTACAGCTACTTGTAAATGTAACACAGGACAGCCAATCTGCTGATGTAACTGCCACACTACCCAATTTGAAGACCTTTTATGTAGGGTGACCACACGTCCCACATTTCATAAGACAGTATAAAAAATAACCAAAGGTTCATCCCATATATAAAATTTACATACATGTACAAAAATGTATAAAAATATGCCTTTCTTCCTACTTTTAAACAGAGAAATGTGAATAAGAAAAGCTCAGACAGCTAAAATAGTGTTAGAAGTGAAGAGAAGAGCTAAATGCTAAAACGAAAGCTGCTAAGTGGATGACACTCATGAGAAATAAAGAAAATGATGAAAACGGTAACTGCTAAATAGATTGAACTCACGAGAAATTAAGAAAACCATACAAGAAAACTATTGAATAAAAGAAACTCATGAGAAATTAGTAGAATTATAGGCTAAATGTTCAGGACAAAGCAAAATATTGTAGCCTAAATGTTCTCCCAGTAACTTCTTAACTTGAAACTGTGCGCAGCTTGATTATATCACATCTTTTCCTACAGTGGATATGTTTCAGGCTGTTCTCTATAGGCCTAGATGTTGTATTCTATAGTGAAGATATACAACAGGATAATAACAAAAATGCCAAGTGTGCATATTATCTGTCATCAAATCAACACAAACTAATTTGCAGATACCCTCCAACCCTCGTCATGTCTTACAATCTCCCACAAATGCAGATCTGCTGTCCTGCAACTGAACCGGTCTCTCTGATCTGGTTACTCTATGCCCATTCCCATTCCAGACAGCAGTGAGTGATATCCCGCTGTAAGGTTCGAAATGAACATGGGCTGATGGCAATGCCATATCCTGGAGTCCTTCACCCTGGCCTGAGCGCAGTGATGGCAGAGTGCCAGCGGAGACATCCAGCCTGAGCCCTCTGAGCTGGTGTGCGTCTCAGAGTAGGGGAGAGTGGATTGAGCTGCGTGGGGGAGAGACAGGCTTGTGAGAACCGAGGCGGCACATAAAAGCTCTCAGTGCTCAGTCACTACAGAAAGGGACAGAGAGATGGAGCTGATGGGTTCAGAATACTAATCCTGTTACCACAGCAATCAAAAGCAGCGCCATTTTCTCGCCCCATTCCCCGCCTCACTCTCCCTCACTCTCTATTTCTCACTCTCTTTTTTCCCCATTGCCCCGTAGCATGACAGCCAGCCTTGAACCTTCATCCAACTGGAGAAAGTCACTAGTAAAGCCAGCCATACAGAAAAAAAAAAAACTTTTGTTGTCGCCTCCTCAGATGAATTAGAAACAGTCCTATTGCTTTCATTAATGGTGAAAAGTGTTTTTGATATTTTAAAAGGGCTAATTATGGAAAACCCAATGTTTTTTAATAAAAAAGTCTCAAAATGTGTGTAAATATTGTTTTAGTGTCTAAACACATCATTCGGTACAGACAGTACAAACCACAATACTGCCACCACCATGTTTCAAAATTAAGATAAAGTTTTATGCTGGATTGCCAAGCATAACATCTCCCATTTAAGCCATAAAGATAAATTTCTACCTGATCCATCCACATACCATTTTTCAGAAGTCTTATGGATAATCCAGGTGGTCTTTTTAAATTTTAAACAGGCAGAAATGTTCTTCCTGGAGAGTAGTGGCTTTCTCCGTGCTGTCATTCCATACCATTCTTGTTCAGTGCTTGCCTCACGGTGGACTCACTGACTAGTCTTTTTTCAAAATGAATGAAAGACTATACAACTGTTTTTAACTTAAATTAGTCAGTGTAAGAGAAGTCTGCAGGTCCATACACATTACCCTAGGGTTTAATTATTGTTATGATATTAAAAGCACCCTGTTTCGAATTAGATATTTTTTTTTTTTTTGGTAATGTCATAAAACACAACAAATGTACATTTCCACCCATTCAACCTACAGCAGTTTAGCCCTGCCCACTCACACTGAAGTTATAAGGAGTGTTTCATTCTGGACTGCTTTTGAAAACACATCAGCATCAACATGCTAACAGCTTTTGCCCCACAGCTATAGTATTTAACCGCAGTGGACGCCTCATACTTTAGACTTAAACCATTAAACCTCCTTACTGTATTAGAGTACTAGAGTAAATCCTCTGTAACATAATGCTATTTGCAAAGCTGTACAAATGTTTTGATATTCTGTATATTATAGTTTTTATAGAATATTTGACTTGTCTGGTCTGTTCAGTTTGTTACATCATACATGTGTCCACTCACTAAGACTTGTAACATTGTGACGTTCTGAATGGGTGGGGAGGAAAAACGCCGGGGGCAGGGTTATAGGCGGAGAGCGGATATTTATTTCAAACACAAATTAAATTGCTTTTCAGCCTATAACATCAAGGCCCGACTCGCAGGGACTGTTCGGCTCGGCTCGGCTCGCTCTCGCGGCTTGCCTGGGTCTCCTTCTCTCTCGGGGCTCTGCTGCCTACTGAAGGAAGAGATGACTATAAGTGGGCTGGCAGAAACGAGGCACAGGTGAGCATCATCAGCTACCTAGCCTGCTGGTTCAGCCGGACCGGATTCTCCGTCCTGCATTAGACACTCAGCCACACGCCCTTCTCCACAAACATACTTGGTGACATAAAGTGATTCTGATTCTGAGTTGATTCTAAATACAGGCCAGCAGATCAGGGCAGAGCTTGTGTACATACAGTCATATGCCATAGTGTGTTTTGTTGATTTACACATCCTCTACAGAGAACATGTTACTGCACATTTTGACACACAATTACTGTTTATTTGCTGAAATCAACACAGTGAGGAGAAAATAAACCATAAAATGCGGCCCGTGCAAAAGTTATAGCACATTTCATGTTCTGTTGTCTGTAGAGGATGTGTACATAGTAATTTGACTTTGAAAATCAACCAAACATCTAATTTGACTGTTGACAAAACACCCTGCTTCTAAGACATGCAGAATGGTTGAAAAAGGGTTATCTATAAATTATTAAATTGAATTATCACTGTTTGTGGTACCTAAACCCACAAAAACATCATAAGCAGGCAAACCTAAGGAAAAAAAGGACTTTTCTTTAGTACAGAGATCCAAAGACAGATACATAATTGAAATACATGGGGAAACAATTTGCAATGGCTCCTATTACATGAAGTAAATAAATAAATAAACAGATGACATTTAATGTCTTTTAATTCATTTCAGCTTTGGGGAGCAGGTTAAACTTTCAGTCATTGCCTCCTCAGATGACTTAGTTGCTTTCATTTGTGCCGAAAAAGGACCTTTTAAAAAATATTTTAAAAGGAACAATCCTTTTCTTCAGTACAGAGATCCAAAGAAAGATACAAATCTGCATTTCATGGTGAAATAATTTGCCGATGCTGCTATTACATGGGGTAAAAAAACAGCTGACCCTATTTAACGTCGCTTTATTAGTTTCAGCTTTGGTGAACGGCTTAAAGAGCTAAATGGATTTCAATATCGTGGATGAAAATTTGAGACTCTGCTAGCTGATAGCGGTGCAATGGCCAATTTTCTCAGCTCTCTACTAGTCAAAAATCGTCTTTTGTCCTCCTCTCTGCTTCTGGCTATCCCCCCCCCCCACTCTCTCTCTCTCTCTCTCTCTCCTTCTTGTTATCCTCTTCTTCCTCTCTCTCTTACACTCATGCAGGAGCGGAGCGGAGCTGTGGGTGAATCATTAGCTGTGGGACTGGTGTCCCCTGACGGATTACAGCTCAGCTCGCTGGATGAGATAAATGATAACTTCTCTATCGCTGGGAAAACTAAATTAGACCTACCTACTCTGCACACTCGGCCCAACTCATGCTCTACTTCTCATTTACAAACCCTGACCTGGGTGTGCGTCTAGCCCAGAGCCTCGCATTTACGCTTGCCTGCACACAACACACATACACATGCACACACAAGCTTACACCTCAAGCCACCTGTTTGTTATTCTCATCTGTCCTGCAGTACAGAGGATTAGCCTGCCGTAGATTATTCAGACTTCACCTAACTCATTTCAAGGTGCAATGGCCTAGGGAGTCAAACAGCATTTTAATCCGAGGGCGAGCGGGCACGCGGTTGAGAGAGAGAGAGAGAGAGAGAGAGAGAGAGAGAGAGAGAGAGAGAGAGAGGAAGGATCATTATTCTGAGTGAAATTGCACTTTGGTTTAATAAACAGAACACAGAGCCATCTTCTAGCCTCTATTAATAATCCATTTATAAAAATAACACATCATGTACTTAAAAATGAAAGAAAACAAATCTACCTCTTCAGCATGTCCTACGCAACTCAGCCCTCAACCTCCTACTAAACAGAAAAAGTGAAAAAAAAAAATTTCTGGCTTAAGGATGAAAAAAAGAGAAGAAAAACATTTTCCCAGTTGATGTATATTTTTTTAAGTCCTCTCCATATGTTTTGGGCACAGGCAGGCTATGCCCCAGGTGGGAGAATGACACTTCATCGTGACCCAGATAATTGGGTCTTTACCACCTCAATCGTGTCTCCTGAGAGCAAAACAAGGGAGAGAAACTGAGTGTGTGTGTGTGTGTGTGTGTGAGTGAGAGAGAGAGAGAGAGAGAGAGAGAGAGAGAGAGAGAGAGAGAGAGAGAGAGAGAGAGAGAGGAGAGACTCATGGAGAGAAAAATTATAATGCTAATACAAAGAAACATCTGTTGTGCTCCTCAGTTTCTGATTTAGAAACTCTGTTTGACTAAAACCAGCTGGCTAACAAGGAGATGCAATCAAAGGCAACACTGAACTCACTGCAACCTACTGGAAGTGAGAGAGAGAGAGAGAGAGAGAGAGAGAGAGAGAGAGAGAGCAAGAGAGAGAGAGAAACATTTAACCCAATTAGATCTTGATTCAGTCTTGACTGACCACAAATGATTTTTTCATTGCACTCAGTTAAAAAAAGGTGGCAGTGAACTGAAACTCTCTTAGCATGCTAAATAGTACAATATCACTTTTCCACATGCCTTTACAATTCTGACAGTGGGGAACCCTCAGGGCCTTTTAGGTCTTCTAATGATTATTGGGAACTAAAAAATGCATGTGTGTAATTTTAGCTCATTTAATGTTTAATAAAATCATCATGCTTGGTGTATTTAAACTGTCTTCTTTAAATTCAGGTTTTGCAAAAAGGTTAATATCTTTAAAGAACCAATGGGAAACTGTTCTATCAGGATTTTTTTTGTCCTCTGCTGTAGGCAGATACAGCCATATGAGCTCATCACATTGGTTAGGACTTCAGGGGCTGGACAGAAGGCCTTATACATCAGATTAACCATGAACATAATTAGGAAGGACAGTGAAATCAACCACTGAGGGTTTGACTTACAGTGGGTAGGACTAATTTTATGAGAAAAAACATCACTCTAAGTCACTGACTGTGATCATGAGTAGTAGTCTGGCCATGTTTCAGTCAGATGGCAGCTCTACGCCAGGATGCTTAACTGACCGAATCACTCTGTTGGTGTAGTGTAATGGTAATAATGCAGCTCTCTTTGTGGCAGATTGAGGTTTATGCTACACTAATATGAGTCCTTGGGCAAGACTCCTGACACTTAATTCACAGTAACACTACAACATACAGGTAAGGTATGGTATAAGGTAAAATATGTTAAAATCTTAAAAACACATAAGGAATGTCCTTGACAAGCTTCAGATATCTCAGTTTAATCTGGGATGCTTAGCCTTACATATTATTGGGAATCCCACAGGGATGCCAGCTGAAAATTAATATTATCGTAGATGTGGGTTTTGTCTTTTTTTTGACCAGGTTTTGACATTTATGACCTGAACTAAAGGCCTTATAGTCGTAGATTGACACAGAATTCACCTAAACATCCATCCATCCATTCATTTTCTAAGCCGCTTCTCCGTCAGGGTCGCGGGGGGGTGCTGGAGCCTATCCCAGCAGTCTTCGGGCGGAAGGCAGGATACACCCTGGACAGGTCGCCAGTCCATCGCAGGGCAGACACAGACAGTCACTCACACACTCACACCTAGGGGCAATTTAACACGTCCAATTGGCCTGACTGCATGTCTTTGGATTGTGGGAGGAAACCGGAGAACCCGGAGGAAACCCATGCAGCCACGGGGAGAACATGCAAACTCCACACAGAGAGGACCCCGGTCGCCCGGCCAGGGAATCGAACCCAGGCCCTCCTCGCTGTGAGGCGACAGCGCTACCCACCACGCCACCGTGCCGCCCTCAGAATTCACCTAAACATTCAATCTAAAATAAACTTTCAGACCTTCCTGTGCCAACTGCATACACTCAGCTTAGTCAAGAAAATAGAGAGGCCCTTGAGGCAACGCAAAGCACAGGTAAATCAGGTAAAAGTAGCAGGGCTTTAACTAAGTATTATATTTTATCATTTTTAATCTATATGTTATGATTTATTCAATGGACATTTCACAACATTGTGCCATTGGCTGTTTCCTCTGGTTTTGCCCCACCACAGACTCGCCTGTGTACACTTTCTAGATTGTATTGAAATCTGTCAGAATGATCATGTGTAATAAAAATATTATAGAGCAATTTCATTTTTATTATTTTTAAGTAAACGATATCCTCCATTACCAACTGTCATCAATATAAGCCAGAAAATAAGATTGTCAGATAGTATAAGCAAAGGCCATATTAAAGCTAAAATGAGAGAAGCTAAAGAACACTGAACTACAGAATGAACTGAGGCTCCACTTGTCTAATTGACACATGCTAGCTCCTGCATGCAGAGTCCGGCAAGTCTTGGCCTCCAGCAGGGCCAGGGTTAGCACAGGGTTTAATTAACAGCACATGCAGTCCACAAGTACACAAGCTGGCACACACTTGGGACCCTTTTGGGTCCCTGGAGCTGACACAATTTCACACGGTAATGAGGTCTATGGCTTTTTCAGCCTGCCACAATAATTGGTGTCTATGGAAGATGCTGGAGCGTTGGAACCAGGTGCTGCTGCTGCAGGTCTACAGTTCAGCATGCAACGACTCAGTGTGCCGGCAGCAGAGTCTCAGTCCCAAAACGCTACCACCTGGGCACTTCCCTGCGCCTTTACATGCACACATTGTCTTGCAACAGAGTGACTGAACACACACGGCAAGCTATTTCATAGTCTTTTAGTGTAATAAGGTTTCAGAGACTTGACTATATTAGCTAATGGTGGACTTTGGATTGGTCAGTTGCTTGCTGGGAAGAATAAATTAATATAGCTGAATCATTTAACACTAAAAGCCAAGCAGGGAGTCGCAAACCATGCAAGATAATACTCAGCCTTATTGCTACTGCAATTATTTTACTGCATTTTTAAGAACGCAGAGAGAATAATAAAGAATACAGGCAGTTTAAAAACCCTACTGTGATAAAAATTGGACCCTAGATAGCACAGCTTATCTATAAAATATACAGAGATACCCAGAACAGGGTCAATATAATCTCGAATTCGTGTTTGTAGGTTCTTTCATGCAGATGTCGACATATAACACATAAGCTGCAGTAAGCCAAGTGAGTTGTTAGCAGCGCTATTCAAACAAATATTCACAAAAAAATTAGACTGAGTCTGACTCTTAGAGTGTTTGAAAAATAAGTACACAAGCACCATTTGGTGGTTTAAGCAGCATCAAAGAAGATGTCGAGTTTATTCAAAGGGTTTTAATGAATATTGGAGACAATGTATCTACTCTAGACACTCCAGGCAGCTGTTTTAACAAAATGACTGGTAATTGTTAGATAATTAATCTTAGTTCATGGTAATAATATCTACAGCAGTAATAATGATAATAATTTAACCCCCTACATCCAGGTTCTTCACTAGTAGTGTGCTTGCTGAATGCGGCAGTTAACAGATCATCTGAAAATACATGCACATACATACATACATATATATGTGTGTGTGTGTGTGTGTGTGTGTGTATGAAAATATTAGGTGTAAGCAATCATGGCAATCACCAAACATTGCCCCTCTAGGCCAGAACTCAACTGAAGAACCCTGCCCTACATTAATGATGATTAGCTGTAGGAATGTAAAGTATGCAAATAATCAACTGTCTGACCATTGCTATTGGTTAAAAAGTTATGCCATTTCCAATCATTTCCAATAAACAACAGCTCCTGTTTGAATAGGCAAATAAATCTTTCAAATTGAGTCAAATTGCAGATAGGCCCACAAAGAATGATGCACAGAGCTAAAATGAGTGGTATTCCTACTATACTGAAAGTGAACATCCACAAGTGTTAAGACAGAAAACAGTGCCGTCCATGTTCTTCAAGAGAAAGTGTGATTATGAAACCACATGAGTGTGAAAAGTTGAAAGAGAAGGTAGAGGGCAACAGAGTCAAGAGCTACTAAGGTATATAGAGTCAAAGCTATCCCTGGTCATGGCATTTATGTTTACTTTAACTAATGAATGGTAAACATCATTTTAGACTGTTGGAATATAGAACTTTCGGTTGCCCATCAGATATTCTAGTTATTTCGTTGACTTTAGCATTTGGTCATATAAGCAAGAAAATATTGTAGCGGTCAGCTCATCTGTGTAAACCAAATCAAGTTCTCATGTAGGGTATGTTTAATAAAATTTTAGGCCATTTATTTCATATGCACGTTTATGTTCCAGCCATCAGTACTACAATCTACAGTTCATTAAAAAACAAAACAAAACAAAAAAAACTACTATCCCTTTTATAACAAATGTTTTGATGGGTTATGTTCCTGGTTATGTTCTTGATTTTTAGGCATATTTAATCTTGAACTAATGATGATCAGTTATAGATCAAAACTTGCTTCCCAGTTTAGCTGTATACAATCCAGGTTACTCTGCACATGAGACCAAACATATGTTCTGGACAACATTCGACAACATTTATTATTGCTTTAAAGATTTCTTGCTTCTGTTGTGTAATTGTGCCTGCACAAGGAGAAACATCTCAACAATAACATCTCAAAGAAACTACAAAGTGTGGCAGTGGAAGAAAGCTGGAGCTGCAGATCCCTTCATCATACTCTAAAGAAATATGGTTCAAAGTTTGACCTGTGCTTTGGAGTTTAGAAACTCTGCCACGCTGACCCATTCCTTGATGCGCCTTTATACAGTGGGAGGAGGAGTGTAAGTCGACTGTTGTTAGCACCATATTTATTAGATGGCCTTGGACAGACACAGACACAATGGTTATCCTCTGCAGACAGTTGTTGGGCAGGACAGCATACTCTATGGGATGGAAGCTGTACTTAATTTAAGCATCCTCTTCTATCTTTGGCACTGCAGCGAGCCAGAGAGAGCCAGGGGATGCCCTGTGAGCGAGTCGTGCTTTTCAAATGTAAGCTTCTGAATTCCAGAAAGAACCCAAGCACAGGACAACAAGCTAAGCAACATACAATATAGCACAGGTTCTCTCTGAAGCACTATGATTTATCATGCATGCCATCCCGAAGTGTCCAAGTTTACTTTTATGTGAATTTGTGCCTGCCTTATATTAAGTTACTAAGGCCCTCAAAGGGAATGGCACAGAATATGTCGAAGGGTCTCCTGAAGTGATGATTCTATGTATAAATTTGGTGGTCATTTCATGGCCAAGGCAAATTTAGAAGGTCCAAAGTAAACAATAAAACATCGAAAAAGGGAATATAATGACTTTGAAAGCTGGATGGGTCTAATTCCTTCCTTCTAAAAATATAATAGTGATGTAAGATAAATAGTAAACTTGACAGGAACAAACTTGATGCTTCTGCTGTTTTGATGCTTTTGCAGCTTGATGCTTCTGCTGTTTTCTCTTCCATTTGCACTAACACAGTAAAAAAGCAGCAGGTAAACATGTTTAAATGAGCATCATTGATTTAAAAATGTGATCAGTATGGTTTTAAATGTACATAAACTCTATTGTGCTCGTGCTTTAAACTCAGCTCATTAAAAAGCTTTGCTCTACATGTGGGTGAGAATTCGCCATTTTTCTTTGTTTACTTGTTGTATTTCCTTCTTTCACGCCCTGAGTATTCAACCGGGAGGATCTCAGGATCAGCCCTTTCCTGGTTTTTCATATACCTCAGCGACAGATAACAATATTTAGCTATTCAGAATAATAAATCCTCTATGGTGGTCTACAGGGCTCAGTTTTAGGTCCATTGCTCTTCACTATTTACATGTTGTCACTTGGGCAAATAATATGCCTTCATGGTTTAAGTTTTCACTGTTACACAGACGACACTCTAACCCTATGTAAGCATTAGCCCTGTTCAGACTACACCACAACCTGCTCTATCTGACTGTATCCATGACATAAAGTCATTTGATGAGTTTGAACTTTTTAAAACTGAATGCGAGCAAAACTGATTTGCTTTTAATTGGCTCTAAGTCACTGATGTCTAGCTCATCTGTCCTTATATCGATGAGATTCTAGTAACACCTTCCCCCCACGTCCGCAACCTCAGAGTTATCTTTGACCCTACACTCTCTTTTAACATCCACATCAATTCCGTTGTTAAGAGAGCATTTTCCTTCTTTCCTCTCACCTCCGATCACTTCTCAGCCAAGCCGATGTGGAAACACTTGTGCGTGCATTAGTGACATCACGGCTAGACTACTGCAATGTTCTTTTTTCTGGCCTCCCGGTCAAAACCCTCACTAGGTTTTTGAAGTCTAGACTAGAGTCTTCACTGGTTGCCTATCACATTCCATATTCAGTACAAAGTTCTCCTTATAACATATAATACTCTGCATAGTCTGGCTCCTCAATACTTGGCAGAGCTTCTTCATCTATCTGTCCCATCCCGTACCTTGCGATCACAAGATCTAGGGCTTCTTCATGTTCCAAGGTTTAAATTGGCTTCTATGGGTGGTCAATCATTTAACGTATTAGCTCCCAAGTTATGGAATACTCTCCCAAAGTCTATTCGGGATGCAACCTCTCTGTCATTTAAATCTCTGTTAAAGACTTACTTGTTTTCACTGTGTTATCGTTGTTCCGTTTATACTTGAATGTTTACCTGTATTGTCCTTTTTTTAATGGGTTCTTGCTTAATATGTTGATGTTCTTTGAATGCAAAGTGTTCTTGAGCATGGGAAAGGCACTATATAAATAAAAGTGATGATAATGATGATGAAAAAATCAAACATCCATCCATCCATCCGTTTTCTAATCCGCTTCTCCGTCAGGGTCGCGGGGGGTGCTGGAGCCTATCCCAGCAGTCTTCGGGCGGAAGGCAGGATACACCCTGGATGGGTCGCCAGTCCATCGCAGGGCAGGGCAGAAAAAAATCAAACATGTTTGCTAAACTCTGATTGGTCTGAAACACGATTAGGAGGCCAAAAATCTGAGTCTGTGCCTCGCACACACTGCTCGACTCTCTCTCCAACTGTTGACTCCGACTGACCCAGAAATCTGCAGACTAAAGACAACTAGCACAGACAGCCAGACTAAGAATCGAGGCTGAAATCAGGATAAAAGTTGTGTAGTGTAAGCTGGTCTTTTCTCCTCAGAGGACGATGTGTCAACATATTAGATTGTCAGAGAAATGTATTTCCACTGTGTCTGGGCCTAATATCAGCTACAGTAGTTAGCCTGGTTAGTGATATAATTATACTACATCTGCCTTCTCAATTACATATTTAACAACATCCCTGCTGTGGAGAAGCACAAGTGGCTAAACATGAGCACGCTGCCAAAGATGTATTTCCAAAACGATAACATTTCAGGGTCCTGAGTTTTATTGCATTGTTAGTCTGTGTATTTTCTCTGCCTGAATAGTTCGGTACTTAAATGCTGGCACCTTAATTAACCGAGTGCTTGTGCAGTCCGTAATTAATACCAAGTTAAAGTTACACAAAATATATATCTTCTACACAAAGTGTGAGTCAAACTGTGTGTAATGTAATGCACTGAATTAAATGTGCTCTAATTAACCAGTTGTGAAAGACAATTTATGGTGGCATCCAGGGAGACCAACCAGATTTCAGAAGGTAGCTAGTGCCACCCTAGCCACCCCTCTGGCTTCAGCACTGGCCTTTTGTTCTCTGGAAAGGTTGGAGAATCTAGTTGTCCACACCCAATTACTGCTGTACGTGTCTGTGAGTGTGCTTGTGTATACAGTGCATTGGGCACAATTCTCAGTGAGCTGCAGCGGCACAGGGTGACTTTAATGATTAACGATAGTCCTCTGTTGGACCTCTCTCTGAGCCCAAACCTCTGTCATCATCCTTCTGAAAATAGACAAAGCGCTGCACCACGTTTAACGACAATCTCCTCTGATCGATGCGCTGCTCACACTCAGAAACAAAGGACAAGATGGG
Organism: Pygocentrus nattereri; assembly: GCF_015220715.1. Lineage (NCBI taxonomy): Eukaryota > Metazoa > Chordata > Actinopteri > Characiformes > Serrasalmidae > Pygocentrus > Pygocentrus nattereri. The sequence goes on from NC_051237.1 coordinate 3,208,281, forward strand.
CTATTTAAACAGACAGCTTAGCCACATGGGGAGGAGGGTCTTCAGGGCTGGGGTTTGAAGCTTTGGACAGCTCTGTCTCTCTGCTGTTCGTGGAGACAGTGATAGGCATCCCCTCAGTACCTGGAAGGAATGCTGCCTATAGCAGGACCTCGGGGTGGGAGGTAAGATGGGGAGAGATGTTATGTTTATTTCATTGCACCATATATCTGTCACACCAGAAGTGTCCCTTGAAGTCCATGGATACCTCAAACGAAGGAAAAGTTCAATGGAGACTCAATGTGTTTCCGCCAGTGAGAAGCCACATCCTGTGGAGATCAAAATCCCTGAGATATAGACGAGCGAGCCTCAATGTGCCTGTAACCACAACAATGAGGCGGCCCTGAGCCTTGCGCGCTGAGTAAACGCCGTGCGCACGGTTCCGTTTGAGTTAGCAGTCAGGCATCGCCCTGCGGATTGATGCGCTCATGTTGATGCTGCTCTAGCTGACTGACAGCACGACACGCATGCATCACACATACGGGCCGCAGGAAAGCACTCGCAAATGAAGCAAATGAGGGCTCGACGCTGCTGTGCTGCTTTGACGAAGCTTGACAGTGGCAGGCGTCTGAATGGCAGACTGCTTCACACCTTTGAGTCATGCAGTGCACCATATATGTGAACTTGCTTCATTACTGCCGAATACTATGCTATGCTTCCGTTGCGGTTTACATCTAATCTGCATATTCTTATTTATTTCACTATGTTTTAGTATATCTCATGAATCTGCATGTTCATTATATTGTATACTGTGGGGCTCTGCATGTAGATTTGTCCTGTTTGGTACTTATTGTATTGAGATGTATATGTTTGTACCACACGGTCTTGTTCGATAGGACTATACCGTCACTGTCCAAAAAATTGGAAAGGGTGAGAACAAAAACATTCTTAACGTCTAACGCAAAATAATTTCAATTCATTTTGGAATATTTCTAACAGTTGATTCATCATGAAATGTTCAGACAATGTAAAGAGCAGCTGGTGTGTGCTGTGAGTTGCATTTTTTGGACAGTGACATAAGGACGCTGGTGCAACTTGCGAGAGTGAGCAGGATTCATGTGGTGAGCAGCTTTATTGCTGGGCTTGCAATACTCTGACATCATATCCAGCAGGAAGGGGCCAGTCCACAAGTAGATAGGTATACACAAGAAAAATCTATAACCTCCCTTCACTCCCCAAAAAAGGGAAAACACAAGGGTCAAGGTACTGGACAGTCGGCCAAACAAAGGGAAACAGCTCAGTAACATGCAGAGGAACAGGGCAAGACTTTTCAGAGAGTAAAGTCAAGCAAGGCACTGTTATTCAGCAGATTTAGTGAGAACAGGAACTAGCTGTAGGTGTGGTCATGAGGGGACAGAGCCAGGGTGCAGCTGATGAAAGCAAGTAGGCTTGTTTGAGATGAACTGTGTGTTGTTGCCTTGGTGGTTAGCAAGAGTAGCTGAATGCAGCTGGGGAGGAGCTGAGAGGAGAGCTCTGAAGGTTTTACTGGCACCACCCTATGTCAACCAGCAGTTCACACTTTTGATTGGTCAGAAGAGGCAAGCTCTTGGTCTTAAACAGTAAGAGTTTGATCAAGATGAAAAAAGAGAGGCATGGACAACTAGATTGTCTCTGGTATTTCTCTCTCTGTCTTCTCACAAACACACTATTATTATACCTGTTGTCTTCTTCTATCTAACAGGTTTTATTCAGGTATTTATTAATGTAACTGTATTGTCTTAATTACTATATATATATATATATAGATGCTTGTGTGTGTAGCTCATTATGTACTCTTAACAAACACATCTGTATTATTTTAAACCTAGGTAAAGTTTAACTTACTGATCATAAATGCTTACTTTACTAAACAAGTCCTTTTGGGTGATAGATAAAATGGCTGTATTTGTGCTGTAGACACTGAGAAATGCAGAAATCTAGAAATCTTGGTGGGATTGCCCTGTCGACAAACCACGGACAGAGAGAGAGAGAAAGAAAGAGAGAGAGATATGAAGTGATAGAACATGGTATACATCTTCTCCCACATCCAGCGAACATAACAAAAAACACACTGCATACAAAATGACTCCACTCTCATCACATCCTCCTGAGGGTGTCCCCCCAGATCTCCATGGACCACTATCAGGAGAACTGTTCACAGCACAGCCGTCATATCTGCCCCTGGAAGCTCACAGCAGGAGTCAGTCATGCAATTAAAGCTTCCTCAAAATTCGCCATTCCTGAAAGTCATCTGACTGAGAGAAGGATAGAAATGTAAAAATGGAGGCTGGGAAATCGAGTTTGGCTCATTCCCCGTGAGAGATAGCGAAATTGTTCGTGGGTCCTTTCTTTTCTCCAAGGACTACCTGCAGTTCTGTGGTGTCTGAGAAGCTGTTTTTTCCACATGTGCTGTTGGTTTCGAGCTGTTTTGTATGGATGGAGTGCATTTGTCAATGCCAGATTACTACAGGCTGCACAATGAGGTGGAATTATACCCCTGTCTCGCAGCACACAGTCAATGAGGCCAGCTGGGGTGGGGGGGGACACAATACCAGACTATTAATGTAGCAGATTTCACAGCAGAGATTTCAAGAGGGCCGGCGTAATAGAACAAAACCTTCAGTGTTTGATCTATGAATTAGCACAATAAGCTGAAAGATGAGTCTCACTCAATGTAGGTCACTGCAGACTGCTCAGCACTCTACAAGTGAGATGTTTGCTCACCCATGTTTGCTCTCTCTCACTTAACGTATGTAAAAAGGATAACTGCTGCTGACAATTAACACAAAATGGTTAGCTGGCCAATTCCATCACATTAAGTGTTAAGTGATACTTTTATTAATCCCACAAATGGGGAAATTCCACCTCCGCATTTAACCCATCCGTGAAGTGAAACACCACATACACACTAGTGAATACACACACACTAGGGGGCAGTGAGCACACTTGCCCAAGGCGGTGGGCAGCCCTATCCATGGCGCCTGGGGAGCAATTGATCAAGGACACCTCAGTCATGTACTGTCAGCGCTGGGGATTGAACCGGCAACCTTCCGGTCACAGGGCCAGTTCCCTAACCTCCAGCCCACGACTGACCCCATTAAAAACCTATAAGGAAAGGCATGCATGCAGAACATAAGCATTTACACTTTCAAAGGTTTGAAAATGCATAGCTTTCCATTAAAAAAAAAAAGATTCACTTAAATGTAATGTTATTATATAACACTGACATTTGGGGGGAGGAACATGTCTGAAACCCATCATTCTTCCAATTTTACACCCTACAGATTCACATCCTCACCTTCTGTTCCCATGATGAAGAGTTTTCCTCAGTCCTACATCAGTCCTAATCTGGCCTTCTAGCTACAGGCAGAAGCTGCCCAGAACTCCAGCCCAAGTGCTCAGAGTTCTCCCCCTGCCTCAATCAGTCTTCCCTCATGCTACCACCATGTTGAAGGCATGGTATGAACTCTCAAACAATAGTTAGGAAAAGAAAACTGTCAAATCATTTTATGTTTTAATATTAATTTTAATATGCCCTCATGAACTTGGCCTATTTCACTTTAAGGTAGTGCCCATGTCATCTTAAGCGATGGCATTACTTTATTAGTTCAAGTTAAGTTTGTTAGATGAGCCCTTGGATGGGTGAGTAACCAAGTAACCAAGAAGCTGAGCAAGAATCGTTGCAATCTTATGCAATTAGTTTTTCAAACACCCCAAAAATGGCAAGCAAAGCTGTTCATAAGGAACAGCAATAAAATACATAAAAATATCAAAACTATAACATTTAATACATTGATTTGGAAATTTTCTTATACACAACTTACGCAGCTTCATTTCTTTAGTCTTCTAGCTTTCTAGCAAGCTAAAGGCTATATGGATAGCAACAAGAAAAAAGAAAGACAATACAAACTGGTTTTGAACAATAGCTTTTGACCAGAATTGGTGTACATTATGTATATAGAGCAACACACAGTATCACTGATGTGAAGCACTGCTCCTGTGAAGCATCAAAAGTTATGACTCCCCTTTGTGGAGGACTCTAAGCCTACTAAATATGAGTGAGTGACTGAGCGAGTGAGTGCGGGAGTGAGCGTGTGAGGGAGTAAGTATGCGAGGAAGCATGTACGTGAGTGAGTGAGTGAGTGAGTGAGTGAGTGAGTGAGTGAGTGAGTGAGTGAGTGAGTGAGTTACAAGCTAAGCGTTATAAGATGCTTCGCATCTAAAACCATTTTGCACAACAAGGTTTGCCTGGTTAGCATGGTTGCATGAGTGTGTATTGAATAATCCACTTCTCGCTGTCCCCTCCTCTACTTGTACTGTGAATGGCCACTTGTGTAACCTAATGTACTTCCATGTACTGAAAAACTTGAAGCTGAGTGCTGCAAAGTATGTCTAATTTATACCATCATTACCTTTGTAGATATTTTTCTGTATGTAGGTATTTTTAAGTCTCAGTGAGACTCAAACATTTATCAGAAGATTTGAAAAGAAAGTGTCCTCAAAGTCTAGGCAGTGTATATGAGCTGCTTAAAAGTCTACCACGTCAAGCTAATGGCACAGCACACAGACACAAATCATGTGCTCCAATGGGCCTTGATGGTCGTAAAACCGAGCGACATACGACACGCCTCAAAAGGCCTTGCTGCAAATGGAAAACAGAGAGGACAGAACGAGTTAGCCAAGCTTAAGAGACGCACTTAAGAGACAGCAACTGTGACCCTGATCTTAACCTGTGAGTTCTCCCAGCACGGAGGAGTGAGGTGTGGAGAGGAAGCCAGAGAAAGTGGACTGTCTTTGGACTCGGTTCAGAGAGCTGTCCCCCTCTTTCCTCCGCCTCCGCGCTTCTTGAAGCAGCAGATCCAGAACTGAGAGGGATGCTCCATCCATCATAGTGACACATCCCTCACTCATAACGCGCTGACAACAACAGAACTAGAGTCACTGCGCTTCTGTATCTGCTAAGTGGTATTAAAAGAGATGAACAACACATTGTAATTATTATCCACTGACCTTTGCAATACTGATATTGCAGAACTGTGCAATATGCAGATGAGCTTCTAACCAATCTCTCAATGTTTATTGTGTGCTATAAAGAATCAAACCAACCACAGTTTATCTCGGAGTGAGTTTGATTGAAGGAATGCTTTCACATGATCCAATTAACATAGATTATTTTGGTAAAAAAAAAAAATGCACACCAATCTTTAGCCACATCACATCAAGGGTTCACTGATGTGTTTTCAGTGTATAGGAATGTACAGAAGCAACAATATTTAAAATATAATTGTGGTGTGGTATTTTGTCTATTACTTTCCCCCCTAAACATACTGTTTATGTTGCTATAGTGATAGTAATAGTTTAGCTTTTTTGCTTTCATAATATCACAGTATTTATCATAAAAGCCTAAAATTATTGCAATGTGACTTTTCCTCCCAATATCATTCAGCCAATCATATTTTACTGTGCAATTACAGAAACCCCCTTTCGTTTACTTATTTTCCTGTCAAAACCTAAAGCTGTTAAATGAACTTTATTGTGGTTTAAGAAGATATTTCTGAGAAGATTAGATATAAGTTAATCCACTTGTGTAAGGAAGGTAACAGTAAAAAAATGGAATCCATTACAACCACACAAAACCTGATCAGCCATCAAAACGGTTCCTATCAGATAAACAGCACTTTCATCTTTGAGAAAATCAAACTCTACTCTTGATTCAGATCTGAAAAAATCCACAGGTGTTTCTGTCCATCCCTCCACTGTGAGAAGACAACCCAACTGAAAGGATGTGTAGCTGTCAAGAAGCCCTTACTGAGAAAAGGACTGAGGAAAATCTGCACTAGAACATCAAAGACTGAGTCTAATTTGTAATTGGGATCACTTTGATCATCGCTGTCCAATAAAACACGACTGTCTCCAAAACAGTAACTTTACAGTAGAGGGCAAAAACCTTCTTTACTTTCAATGTTAGTTAATAGAAAACATTTTTTATTCCAAGCAAATTTGGACCATTTCTATTGGTCCAATCATCATAAAATCTTCACATAATGTGAAGGACAGCTGCTCAAATGATGCAGAAAAGTTAAAAATACAAACAAATTAATATAGATGTTTTTTTTTTTTTCATTGGACAGTGACAAAATGCAACCAACTTCTAAGACTGAACTTTGGAACTGTAGAAAAACATCCCTGCAGATTTCTTTGAAAGTTTCCTGAGAAGAAGACGAAATAGAAGTAAAGAGTGGACACGCTGAATACTGAAAATGTTGCTATTATATTTAGCTGTTGAGGTCTCTGTGTAATTCTTTGTAGAATGTGTTTTTCTGACACTGGAATATGAAAAGCATGTACTTAATGAACTGAAAATGAAATCAATGAAAAGGTTCTCTCTGACTTTTGCACCTGCACACCCATAACACTTCTGTAACTGGTCCTCATATTAACCACTACCTTGCAAACAAGACCAAAGAATCTGCATTGCTGCTTGTGTATTTCTACCCTACTTTAACGTCCTTTGGCATTAGTGCAGAGAAACCAAAGGACGAACTAAACCTGAAAGGCAGTCTTGGCACAAACACAGGCACAGGACCATATTTATTATTCAGAGAGTCCCAAGATCTATTGATTGCAGAAGTATGGTCCAAATTGAGAGTGAGATAGAAGGCGTGTAAGTGTGAGGGTGCACTTAGAAGTACATCAAACCCATCTTTCTGTGCCCGTAATTGCATGGCACTGTCTCTGCCACAGGCTCTCTCAAACTGATCCGCAGTCAAGGTGTCAGCCATTTTGAAGTAATATGAGTGGGAAAATTAATTAGGGCTCTGTAGAGAAGAGAAGGCTCTGTCTGGGAGAAGGCCTACTGCAGCCATTAGAATCTTTTAAGACAAAAGGAGGATGATTGTAAGAAATGATACCAGGTGCACACTCTTTTCTAAGCCTGTCAAACTGCCTTCCGTTGTATATTTCACTGCTGCAAGTCACTGAGGCGAACAAAATGGATCTACTTTTACAGTAAGACAACTACTTCGGACTTGAACCGGTCGTCAATTTGCATTTCGAAATGTCATTTTAGCTGTAAATGCCATGAGAGCATTCATGACAGCAAAGAAAAAAACATCTATGCTTTTGATAATTACAAGCGAAGCATATGCCTTAATAGAAGATGATCTCAAGGTCAGATCACTGTGAGGAGAGATGCAGTGCTATAATAAGACATGACAGACAAGTCAAAAAGTTATGGAAATCTGTCGTTTATGTTGGGAGAAAATATCTGCATTCCAACTGCATGCCCACCTTTATAATCAGTGCATAAAGATAAACCTTTTAACAGTGCTATAAATTCTACATGACAATATTTTTCAAATATACCACACATTCACAGTTTAATTTGCATTAATGCAGTTAATGAACACATCTGAGTACAGGTACTCTGCTAAAAGAAGGTCTTACAAACCTGACTGTGATGCCTCTCAGCCTCACACTGGTCTCTAAATGGCACTTCCTCTATCAAAAAATCTTTAACAAAGCTCCTCAAAATAAACCTGCAGTGAGAACAGCTTCCATACAAACCTGCATTGAGAATGGTTTAAAACCATACTGACAGCTTAATGGGGAATTCCACTCATGTTTCAAAATTCCTGCATAATTTAATCATCAAGATGAAAAGAAAGTCATTCAGAGTTGATTGTCAGAGTGGAATCTTGTGAAATGCTCTGTTCTAGAGTAACTTGCCAAGTTAGAACACTCCACAGTGGAGGTCAGAAGAGCAAGACGTCTCAAACTGTCTCTAAAAGTTGCCTTACAGAAAGTAATTACATGAAATGGTTATGAATACGTTCTTAAATGACCGAGACCTCGTTAAAACCTCTTTCTGTGATCAGGTTTTGGCTTAAAACATATTTTGATCCATTCATGGTGGAGTTGTAGATGCAGGTTGTTCGAAGGCAAAACAGAAATGAGATTTTTTTCTGACCTGCCATTATTATACCATCATAAACAATAAAAGCTGAGAAGACACATGTAGGTTCTCTAGTCATTTTGGATAGTAAATATAATGGCTATATTAGTGTTGTAGACACCGTGACTCCAATGTAAGGAAATCTGAGTCAGTATGTTTCTCTACAGTTAACCCTTTTGCATCAAAATACTTAAATTGACTTCAGTTCCCGTTTATTCCCCTTTAATGTCAACACTGTCGTGAGATACAAATATCCTGTCTCTTATAGGGATTATTGTATTTGCCAAACATCCTTTTAATATGATTAATGATAACTACTTTTCACGATCGGCCCCTCCCCGTCCTGTCCATGTGCTCGTGTTGTTTCAGTCTTGCATGTGCATCTGTTTTCATGTCCATGTGCTTCTTTGCTTGAGTTCCCTCCTAGTCCGGCCAGTTAACTAAGAACAGTTAACTAAATTGTTAAAAGTTAGTATATTTAATCATGTGTGACACTCAAATATTACAAATGTTGTGTATAAAAATAAATATTAATGCACACACATGTACACGTGCCATTCTTTATATCAATTCATTTTTTGCTTAAAGGCCTTGTGTAATAGATGAGCCCTCCTGTAAGAGTTCAGCAGCAGTCAAACATATGCAGACCTGAGAGACCAAAATGGGTTTATTGACATGAGACAGTGGAGAAGTCCAAAGGCAGGCGTGGGACAAAACCAGTAATCCAAACTCAGGCTGACAAATACAAAAGGGTAAGGCAAAAAACAAAGTCGGATATAACAAGCAAAGGGTCAGGCACGAAAACAAGAGAGAGTAAACAAAGAAAACGCCCAGCAAGTTCATAGAGAAGCAATACCTCGCAACTCTAACTGGCTAAAGCCTGGGCTTATAAACTAGCCTGACTAAGTCATCTGATCCTAAATCACAGGTATAAAGAGTTAGTATTCTGGTGATTGAGATCTGTGACAGGTACGTAGCTGTTGGTCACCAGTCATGTGATCTCCCTGCGTCTCTTGGGAAACGGAGTCCACTATGGACTCTGAGTCTGTCAAACCGTCAGAGGTCACATGATTTCCCAAAGGATCTTGGGAGATGGAGTTCATAATACTGAGAGGATCTGTCTGCTGCGTGACACCTCCTCATTGCTAATGTGCCAGCTTTAACATTAGCTCATGTGAAAGGGAAGCTTCCATTGTTCTTATTAAGCATGAAAAAAACTGCTTTGATGAACAGTAACTAAAAGATTTCCCTGCTTTGATTATTGGCTTTCCAGAATCCTTTATTTTGTTTGCTTTAAATGGACCAACATTCCTTTTTTCTCAGTTCTCAAACATCTATGTCTACACTGAATATCTTAATAACTGCTTCTCAATTTTCAACAAGGTGTTGGAAACGTTCCTCAGAGATTTTGGTTGGTTATTTGAGTTCCTGTTGCCTTTCTATCATCTCAAACCAGTCTATCCATTCTCCTCTGACCTCTCACATCAACAAGGCATTTTCATCCACACGACTGCCGCTCACTGGACGTTTCCTCTTTTTCGGACCGTTCTCTGTAAACCCTAGAGATGGTTGTGTGTGAAAATCCCAGTAGATCAGCAGTTTCTGAAATACTCAGACCAGCCCGTCTGGCACCAACAACCACGCCACGTTCAAAGTCCCTTAAATCCCCTTTCTTCCCCATTCTGATGCTCGGTCTGCACTTCAGCAAGTTGTCTTGACCACCTCTACATGCCTATATGCACTGAGTTGCGGCCGTGTGATTGGCTGATTAGCTATTTGTGTTAACAAGCAACTGAATAGGTGTACCTAATAAAGTGGCTGGTGGGTGTGTGTATATATATATATATATATATATATATATATAATGTTTTTTAATTGTCTCTCAAAACAATATGAAATACCCAGAAAATGTGATGTATTGCAGTTTTCTGCCATGGATCTATCAACCTAACTGTCTGTCTGTCTGTCTGTCTGTCTGTCTGTCTGTCTATCTGTCTGTCCACCCATTCTCCATTAATCTAAGTAGCAATACAATTACAGCAGGTACAAGATTTATCCTCCAGCACTACCTAATTGTAGTATATTGATGTCACTGTGTCAGCCTTCATGCTGGAACTACTGGGCTCCTTTGAGTCCAGAAGAACAGATGTTGACCTGAATTATAGGTATATTTAAAAAGACAAATTGGTTAATTTTGAAGTACAGAGGCTGATGCTATATTCAATAAGACTGCATATGCAAGGTTAGTTGGAGGCTGATCTTTACATTAAAACACTGACATCAAAACACATTTCACTTCAATAATTAGCTTTTTGTCAGATGAAAGTTGTCATTTCACACAAATAAAAAGTAGACTGAGATAAAAGACTTCTGATAACTTTCAGCTCTATTTTCACACAAACTCTCTTATATTCTCATCTGAAACAAAGACATATCCAGGTGGAGGTAGAGGGCAGGACAGGACAGGATGTATATGTTTACAGAAGTTTCAAGAACGGCTTCAAAGAGTGATTAATATAATCACTGACTCACAAGCTCGGAATAAAGCCATATGGAGATCTTTCTGCTTTTGCCTGCAAGCTGATGGTTCAGTACAAACATCAACATCACCCACTCACCAATTAGCCTCTATTGGCGTCGACTCTGGGATGAAATCAAAGTTGTGGCATGGAGTGCTGCAGCTAGCTTTGAACAACAGAATGTAAACAGCAGCACGAGGACGCAAGCTTCCTTCCTGAAATAAAGGTGACGTTTTATTTATTTCTTTTCTTCCATTGAGACGTCGAAACACGAGTCTGCGGTTTGTGGATTTTATCCTCTTCTGTCAACACGTTCTCAAAAGGAACGCACACCTGGGATTTGTGAGCGGTGCTCAGTGGTTCAGTGGCTTGTCACTGCACAGGCTTTTCTGTGTGTCCTGATCAAGAGACGACTGTTGGAACAAGCAGCAGGCTACAAATGTTTGAGCCTTGAAAACTGAACTAATTATTTATATTAAGCCTCTGAAGCAATTGCCCGTGAATAAATCTGGTCCTAAAGTGTAGGATGGTGGCAACAGAATGCTTCAGGGTTAGAGTAAAACCATTCTCTAGTTTACAGATCACTGCAAACGGATAAACACTTAAGCTGAAACCAAGAAAGTTAAAGCTTCCAAAGCTTTTTCTATGCCAGAATCTACTCCACATGCTTCCTTAGCCAAACTGCCTTTGCTCCTCCAACATTAAAAGGCTAAGAGACCTTGGTTTGAGTGCCCTGTGTTCAGCCGCCATGTTCATGGCAAAGATTTCTATTTAAATGTTTTGAAATTACCGAGCAGGCTGGCTGGCTTTACCGGTTATTCCGATGTGGCCTAATTAGGTAAAAAATATTCCAATATATTGCCCGAAAATACTCTCTGAAATAACTCCACACCACTCGCTGAACACTAAACCCATCAAACTTTGATGCTGGAGCACGTCTGGAAATATTAGCTGTGGGTTTTTGACTGTTTCACATGTAGTCTTTGTGAGAAAAGAAGATGGCCATGGCTTAGTGACATCAGCCCTGGCACCACCCGTCTGTCCAGTACACATAATCAGTGAGAAAAACACTGCAGTGGGCCAAGCCAAGCTGTGAGAAGACCGAAACTCACACACAGCATGTGTCTACGTGTGCATGCACATGTGTGAATCTGAAAATAAGCCTTATCAATGTTGTCGATCGCCTGCACCGACCGATAACCCGGCTGTTAGCATGGAGACGGGACAGATTAGACTCAGTGGAATGGGGCTGGCCTTGTGTTGACCTGATTAAGGGTAGGATCTGAATATTTGATTTAAATATCTGACTCTCGTTAGGAAACATCAGTCAACATGGCCCAAAGTCTCTGTGGTCGTCTTTTCACATGTCAGACTTGGCAGTCACTGCTAGCCCTCCTACTGCTTAAGTCCCAGATGTCTCAGGCTGGGCACAATATTATCCCAATTGAAGCCTGAACACAACCCATGACCTTGAAGCCCAACCCGATCAGGCCTGATTGATACTACTAAATATTACACATTAAATATTACACTAAATATTGTTCTCATAGACTCCTAGATATTCCTAATATCAATATTACTGCTGTTAATATTAGTAGTATAATCACTTGTAGGTAGTTTGACCAGAGGAGGACGGGTCCCCCCTGGTGAGCCTGGTTCCTCCCAAGGTTTCTTCCTCAGTTCTGAGGGAGTTTTTCCTTGCCACTGTTGCCCCTGGCTTGCCCACTGGGGGGTTTCTGTACATTCTGTACATTCTTTCAGTCCTGTGGAAACTTTGTCTTTTCTGAAATCCTGTAAAGCTGCTTTGTGACAACATCCGTTGTAAAAAGCGCTACAAATAAATTTGATTTGATTTGATTTGATTACACCTGAACCCAACCAGAACTCTCAGACACACAGAGCTGAAGTTAGCCTCTTAATCACAAGCTTTTTATTCAAATCTTCTGTTCCATCTTAAATGGTTCCATTTAAGGTGGAATAGAACTTTCAAATATTAAGCTTTGAGATACTAACAGAGATGGATTATCACAGACACGGTTTTACAGTGCTTTGCTTTGTTGCTAAGCGCTTAAGTTGCTGGAAACTGGTATTTTACTGCAGTACATTTATTATGAGTAAATGTTATGGAATTGCCGATCACTTATGGCAGAAAATAACATCAACTCCCTCATTCTTTTTTTTTTTTTTTTTTAAATCCCTCTACTGGCTACTACAGCCACTTACAGGAGTACTATTAAGCAAGCTGTAAATCCCAACACGTCATTTATGGAGTGATCACGAATGATTACTGCTTAACTTCATAGCTTATTTCTTAACTTCAAGGCTATTCTGAATGCACAAATGCAACTGTAAAGGCTTGCAAGAGATGCAACATTTATAAATCTGCTACACAAATCACTCATTAGAAAACAAACTAGCCAGACACCTGATATTTTATGTGGCGCTGTTGGGTAGCAGATCCAAAACATGACATAAAAAAGATCAAATCTGCATTAACATGTTATTAGTATTGCCTCGAATAATCAGAAACCCTCCCTCTCTCTGTGCTCACACATGCAAAAAAAAAAAGAAATCAAACTGTGGCAGTATGAGCAGAGCCAGAAAGTGCAGCCAGGCCCGAACCACTCAAACCAGTGGGGTTATGTTTAAAAAATACATCAAAATGCTCGATCTCTGATTAACACTTTACAAACATGTTGTGTTTTTTGGTTCCAAGCACTTTCAAGCTTTTGTTTGCCTTTGTTATTAGAGAGAGTGGTTTGTAAGCCCCCCAAAAAGTTTGCGTCAAGCTGTGAATAAACTGCTTGTAAAATAAAGACATAAGGGCACCTACACAAACAGCTTCAGTTGCCTTGCCACACCAAAGCTTAGAAAGCTCTCCAAAGAAATGCAGTACAAAGGACTGGTCGATAAATCGTATCACAGTTAGGGATGCGCAATGACAATAGAATCTTACCTGAACTGGCAGACAATTAATTGAAAAATGATCTAAAAAGGGTTCAGGTTTGATAGATATTTCAAAACAGCATTTGTTGATGATTTTATAGTACTCTGGAAAAGCAGGCTATGGTTAAGATCTGTGTTCATCTTACTATATTTGAAGCCCTACAGAAATAATTGTTATAATCCTCTGTAATTCCAGTCCAGATGGTTCCAATTTCTACACTTTGTAAAAGTTTACAGCAGATATGGAAAATCAGCCTACAATTCCCATATCAGTGCATCCCTGATGACTATTTTTCCATTTGGATCGAAGTCAACAATGATCAGTAACCATTAAATGTACATTATATGCAGCCATACACTTCATCCAAAATCTGCTAATAATGCTCCTCTGCATTATTTAAGAAAACTGAACCGGTTCCACACTATAGAGCTGTGTGACCTTTTCTCCTCTTGTTCTGAGATTCACAGCCATCTGAACTCTCCAAAATAGTAAGCTAGCTAACTCTCCTAGCTAATGTGACATGACTCATCATCACTTAGAGTACCAACAAGTAGCAACTGCTCAAAGCACACTCCTTTGTTGCTAATACTTGACTGAGAGGAAAAAGCATAATCAGCCTTTGAAGCTAGCACCAGACAGAGAAATAGACCCATGAGGAACAGAAGCATAGCCATTTTATTGCCAATAAATAATAATATTTATCAAAACTGTTGTATTGCCCAGGCCTCTTGGTAGCCACAATAAACTCCCAGCAGACTGAATTAGAAGAACTGGGCCTACCTTGCCGCACATCCCGGGGTGCTATGGCGATGGCATTCTTGGAATGCAGCTGGGTGACGCAGCAGTCGTCTGGTGGTGGTAGCAGCACACTGGAGCTGGGATCCAAAGAGCGGTTGTGGGGAGTGGCAGGCAACAGTGGGACCGGTGGGCCAGCATTGGGACACACGCAGCCCGTCTGGGTGATGCTACAGCCCACACTGTCCCGGCCTGAGCCCCAGCCGGAGCGCAGGCACTCCTCAAACCAGCGACACAGCACTCCACAGGTGAACTGGCTGGAGTTCTCATTGTTGATCAGCAACACTTCCACTAGCCTAAAGTCCAGTGTCTCGGTGGACAGAGGCACCTTCGCTTCTGTTGACCTCTCGTCACCTTCTTCGGATTCCCGGCCTGGGTGAGCAGTGAGACACAGCTGCACAAAGTTCTTGTCAAACTGTAGGAAAGTGTGAGGACCGGGGACCAGGCACAGCTCAACAGAGTCTGGGTCAAGGGGTTGCTGAGGTGGGCCGCACGTTTGATTGGCCAGGTAATGGTCCAGAGGCAGGACAAGCGGAGAGAAGGCCAGGCACACCCCAGCGTGGCGGTTAAAGCGGAAGTAGAGGGAGTATTTGGTGGGGTCGGGGTTTTCCACCGTCCAGGAGCAGCCAGAGGCCAAGGCCAGGGGGCTGGGGAAGAGGTCCCTGAGTGAAAAGGAGCCGTACAGGACCCCCGCCACCAGAGAGGAGCAGGGTGTGCCCTGGCCCAGTGGCTCCGCAGCCCAGGCCAGTGCGAGAAGGGACGACAGCACAGACAGGCAGAGCTGACCAGCAGTGTTCATCCTATGTCATTTGTCCTATAGAGAGACAAGAAGAACAGAGGGAGAACCTGTTATATACATTAAAGAAACCTTTATAAAATGGTTCTATATAGTGCCAAAAAGGGTTCCACTGTTGCTGGAAGTCATAGAACCATCTTTGGTACAATATAGAACCCTTTTTGCAAGAAGTATAGGAATAATATTGAAAAAGCCCAATGAGAAAATATTGTATACCATCATGAGTACAACACCAAAACAGAAGATTTCACACTGATTTACTATATGCAGCTTACTACAATTTGTGGCAAGCGAAAATATGGTAAATCTAACCATTGTGTCTAATATTTCTCATCATAAGGTTGTTGTAAAACAATATAAGATTTATTTCTAGATATTGTTAGATGTTTTAAGTAATGTAAAATAAAGAAATTGTTTTATTCTTGATTTTATCTGATACTACACACTATTCATTTGATCACCCCATTAAGTAAACTGATACTAAAAGAAGTCCACACAATCCATCCCTAATCCCACACCAACTTTTATCTGAAGGATCAAGGATGAAGTGACCACACATGCCCCAAATGGAACACCACCACCAGCGGCTATCACATGAATATCTAGATGCTGATAACAGCTGTCATATGTCATGTTATTCAATCATGTTCATGAGTGATAACTGAATCATGAATGTCCATTCATCTTTGTCTCGAGGGATAGACAATCCTTGTCAGTTTGTGATGGGCATAGAGCACACTTTTAAAAATAAACAAAAGCTTATATAAAGGTTCTTGGCCTGGACATATGGTTCTGGGTGGAAAACATTAATTGGTATGGAAACCTGACATTATTTGGAGATTCTTTAAACTTTAAAATACAGATGGGCCGATATAGGAATTATGAGCCAATTGTGATGACCCAGTATTTTTCATGTGCATATCTGCCAGTGTCATAACTGACAGAAAAAACATGTATTAAGTGTAGAAATCAGGATTGCATCTACTTGGATAAGCATTACAGAGAAATATAATTTTTGTATTGGGTTGCAAATGTAGTAAAACTAATAACATGTAGACATTTGAGACCAACAGCCCAGCATCACCTGAACATGCTGCTCTTCCAGAGTTCAATGAATACATTAAATGACGGACATATCAGTCAAATTTAAACAGCTGTCCGTTGTTGAAGATACTGATACGAGTGTAATATTCGATGGCTTGATACATCTCTACTTTCAATGTTTTTATTTTTTATTATTCAGTCAAAGGGTCTTCAAGAAGTGAAATGCACTTATTCGAAGACAGCGGTCACCAACCCTCCTCTTGGAGATCTACCTTCTTGCAGGATTCACATTCAATCAAAATCTAACCTACTTCATTCAGCTATTCAACGTCTGACAGAAAATAATGAGATGGTTCAAGTGGGGTCGATTAAGGATGGAGCTAATGTCTACATGATGGTAGGAAGTTCTCCAAGGGAAGAGTTAATGACCACTGTTCTAAGGTATACCTCCAAAGAACCCTTTTGGAACCTGAATTTGAAATAGTTTAGGAAGAGAATTTTACAAAATAAGAACTCCGAGACCACCTTTTGGCTTACAAGTGCAAGAAACATAACGGATTAAGGGTTTTTTTCCTGAACTAATATTGACGCTGGTGGCGCTGTCATGGTTTGACGCAAAATGGCTCATTTTTATGAAGGGAAAAGAAGACACAAAGTCTCTGAGGCAGAAAACTAAAACAGGATGGAAAGTTTGGAAACTTTGTTACTTGAGTATCAGATTCATTAAGAGATTTACATTGCTAATCCTCCTTAATCTGTCTTGTGGAGAGACAGGGGGAAGCGCTTTGTTTAATATTAATTTCATGAGTAAACAGCCTCATGGCCAGACGGAGGGGGCTGCAAAAGCAGGGATGAGAGAAAATGCTGGAGAAGAGCAAGGATAAGCAGAGGAAGACGGAGAGGAAGAGCGTGTAGGAGGGAGATGTGTGTCACAAATCCGGCCACTTTAGCGCTTTGACAGTGTTAATGAAGCAGAGAGTTTTTCTGTAAATCAGCCTCTTTCCTCCCTCTCTCTCTCTCTCCGATCCCGACTGCCAGACGGCTTCCCCCCCTCCATTCATTTTCCCCCAGCTGCATGCCTAGTCCTAATTCAGCTCCTACGCCTCTGCTTTCACTCTTCATTCAGCCCTGACGCACACTCGCGCCAGCCTCTCTCCCTTAATTACATATGGCCACTAAGCTGCATTAGCAGGCCTCAAGCCACTGTGTCAGCTCCAGTGCCACATCCTTCCATTTCTCTCCATCTCTCTGTCACTTGGTGCCATTTTTCACCCTCCCTAGCTTTCCATATGTCCCTCCCTGGATCGATAGATGGATGTGCGTGACTTTGATTTTTTTTCCTCTTCTCTCCCCCACTCTCCTCTGGCTTGTTTGTCATTCTGCCTCACCCTCCTTCTCTTTTTCTCCCTCTCAATCACGCTCATGCTGTGACTGCCGCCGCCGTCTCCTCCCTTCTTCGCTCTCTCCATTTCCTGCACTCTCTCTCTCTTTTTCTCTCTCTCTCTCTCTATTCTGAACGTTCTTTCTGGAGCCTGGCAAATCAGCCCCGTAGCTGTGGATCTTTATGTGTGAAGGTCGAAGACCTATGCACTTTAGCAGCTGCTATGCACACGAATGAGTGCGCACACATGTGCAGGCTCTCGTTCAAGGCTTGTTAGATCTAAGCAAACAGGGAAAGCGTGCACTAACCTCATTTCGGTTTTAGAAATGTGAGAGTTTCAATTTGCACACACACAAATACATTTTGCAGATGTTTTAAAAAAATAAAATAAAAACCTTTTAACACTGGCTGAACGGAAGCTCCAGGCATATTTACCAAGAATTAACATTTGAATGAGCGGTCATAAAAAGCAAAAAGAGAAAAAAAAAACATGCACTGTGTTAAAATGGGCTGATTATAAATAAAGATGCACAGATCCAACTTTTTCTCCCCGATACTAATTCCAATACATGAACTCAGGAGGTTGGCCGGGCCAAAACCTTTTTATTCTTCAGTTTAAAATCTGTCTAAAAACCTCATATTAGGGATGTGTGAGGGTGCTGGAGTACTTGATTACCCCTTTGTGGTGCCAGTGTTTGAATACTGAAATTACTATTCTTTCTTAAAAATATACAGGTTAGCAAATTTGTCATGGACCACTGTAAGGGAATGTGGGGTGCGGGAGGAAACAGGGTTGGGCTGTCTTTGTAGATATATTTGGCATATTATATAGTGATTTGTAGTTGAAATTGTTTTCTCTGTACTAATGTTGAAAAGACAAAGAGATTGTTAAAAAAAAATAAATAAATAAAAAATATGCAGGTTAACAGTTTAATGAAACGTGACGTTTTTGGCCATATTTGTGAGTATAGTAGGTTGTACTCTAAAACACAAAGCCCTTATAGGAAAGTCCATCCACTTGGCAGCCACCTCGGCAGCACCTCTGGGCAGTTATTTCTGCTCATATAAGACTGGCTCCTACCTTTTGAAAGAGAAGAGGCTTATAAACACAAACCTGAAAGCCATATTAACGTTTTAAGAACATATTTGAAATCACTGGTGACAAAAATCACAAAAATAGTTTGTAGTGTTTGACTCAAATAACACGAGTCTGTCAGCTTGTTCTGGCTACTGTGCATGCGGAAATCTCTACAACAAGGTGCTTTATTCTCACGTTGAGGTTTCACCAACAAGATGACTGGCTTTTTATTGAAGGCCGGGTGTTAGCTAGGTCCAGAAACAGTGATAATATATTTATCTGACAAACAACATGTTGGAACAGAGTCCAATGAGGAGAGAATTCCTTGCGGAGAAGGCAAGTCCTCATCAGAGTCCAATGTGACACCTGTTAGCTCTGTTACCTCATTAGTTTATCTGAAGAGGCAGCGCCCATTACTCATCCAACACGAAAACTTACCAATATTCCCTTGGCTATTTTTTGAATAATAACACATATTGCTCTGTGTGCTGTTATAGTTTTGTGCAAAAGCAAGTGCCGTCACCTTGAAAGGTATGTCTACTGCTCTACATTATCTTCACAAAAAACAGTTTTTCTTTTCGTTTCCCTTCGTGGAACCAGATGTCCATTCATCAGCAAGTTGAATCTTGAATGAAAAATTAGCAGAATGCACATCCCTATGCTGAGTTCATTCCAAAAGATGACATTTCGATTTTAAGAAATTTTAGTAAGTAAGGACTTTTGAAAGGAGGCCTCCTGGACAAGTCATGTCCAACCATATTCTGTCTTATTTTAGGGCTAGAAAGTCCAACTGGTCACTGCGGACATCTTAACTATCACCTTATTTATCTCAAAGTCTGACAGTTATAGTTTATTAGCCTTCATTAAATAGACCAAAATAATAAAATGTGAAAGTTATTTGCTGATGAAGTTGCTGTGAATTATAGCACTTCTGCACTTTATTCTAATGCACTACGTCATGCTTTGTTGAGGCTTTTATTTTGCTGAGCTGCAGGACTTTGTAGAGAAACATTTTGTATGTTGGGTTTGCAAAGAAATACTCATTTCATCTCCTCCAACATGTTTGTATGCAATGTGACAATCCTTATTTATTATCTGTATGTAGAACATTCAGTCCCACACCACAAAAATAGTATCTCGTCAAGCAAAATGGTCTTAGTTCTAGTTGATATATCTAATATTTGTTATTTTGATTTGTTATTAGTTCTGCATTATAATTATATCAATTATAAGATTACCTAGCCTATTTCTAGACATTTTTTACCTGCTTTAAGTAATTTTATGAAGAAAATTTCACTATATTAGCAGATAAGTTTGGTTTTAAGCACATTTCTTAAAACAAGCAAAACGATCTGCCAATATAGTGAGTTAAATTTACTAATCAAAATCATTTAAAACAAGTAAAAATGTTTGGAAATAATATGAATGATCTTAAAATAAGCTTACAACAATCGACAGGAGAAACATTAGATGTATTGATGAGCTTTAGGATCAGATATGATACAAGATACCATTTTTGCACTGCATTAGTAAAAACGCAAATAGAGAATTTAAGTTTAGAGTATCTGTGTCTAAGAAACAGTATCACTGGTGGATTGGTCAAGCCTGGCTGATGGCTGATCCGTTTAGTGAGGTCAGTATCAGTGCTGAAACCAGTCCGGTGCATTGGAACACTGTATCACTACATATAAAAATCTCTAAAGCCCTCACACAGTAGATGGGCTGGAATTAGTTGCTGTCAGTGATGGCAGTTAATTTATGTTGACAATACAGAGTGGAGAGAGTTTTAAGAAGAGGCAAATAAACACACGAGTGCTTGGAGTGGATGCTTTTTTGCCACATGCTCAGTTTCCAGCTCTAGATTATTGAGAGTCTCAATTGAGGGTCATTTGGTAAGTGCAAGAGTAACTCGAAAAAGAGTGTTAACAAAAAACTTTCTGAAGCTTAAAAGCAGCGGCAGCCAAAAACAGCCACATAAAGTGACCGCATGAAAAGGTACTTCACTCTTCAATCAGCTAGATGATTGAGGCACATGCCAAAGGCTGGTTTGAATAGAAGGTGTGTCGCATAGCGTCTGTGAGCTGCCGTGTGAATGCTAACTCCTCATCTTCTCATGGCCCAAAGGTACAGCAGGTTCCCTCTGAACTCATTGTGAGGTGTTGCACAACAAACCATCATCTGAATTCTCAGGAAAGTGCTCAAACTATAGGATAAATAGGACGCATGGGTTCCACGCTTAGACATGTCGAGATCTCACCTCAATGAAAAGCTAAATATAAAGTGCTTTGCAAAAATCAATGACAACCTTTCATGTATTTAATTTTCAGTAAAAAGCCATTAAGTAAAATGTATACATTTATCAGCATAAATCATACATCTGACAGAAAATTAAGAAAAAAGTCTCAATAACTGAATATAATATAAAATTTTTTATGCCTACACTTTGTCTTTATTACAGCTTCCATTCCTTTTGAGATACTTGCTTTCAGCCTTTCAAGTTAATCTGCAGGGATATTTTTCCACACCTTCAAAGTTCAGTCTTAGAAGTTGGTGGCACTTTCTTTATTGTCTGCTTTCTTTTTTCAGTAACAGATTTTTGACAGTTGCATCCATGGCACTGAGATGTCTTCTCACAGTGGAAGGATGGACAGAAACACCAGATTTTCTTTTCTTATCTGAAGCAAAACTGATGATTGATTTTCTCCACTCAGGTTTCAAGTACTGTTTATCTGATGGAGACTACCAGGTGTTGGACAATGTTTCTGCATCTTTACATTATTTTGAACTCTCACAGTTTTGGAAAATCCTGTTTTTCATTTAAAATAACAATTCCATGGTGGGAGTTGCTAAAAACGAAAAATCAGTTCATATCCACAATGCATGTGCAAAATAAATCACAGAAAAAAGAAATTCCCAGATGCACTATCTTTAGAAAAGTACCAGAAGGCTTTAATGAAACATGGCCATATGTATAAACACGACAACATTTATTTGGTAATGCATTGTGGATGCAGGTGGAATTTCAGTTTTTTATACTCCCAGCATGTAATTGTTATTTTGAGTTTGCTGCACCAATGGCCCAGGAGCACCTGTCTTTGCTTCATTCATTCCGTTTTGTGACCTCTGCAGCGCTTTGTCATTTTTCTTGTTCCTGTTTTTCATTTATTTTCCAGAAAAATGTATTTTCCTAGAAACATCAACTAACAAAAGCTAACATCTGAATCATTACAGCACAACAGTGAAACATTCAGGCAACTGAACATACAAGTTCAGCTCATAAACAACAAAGAAACTGTCCATCACAGGGAGAAACAGGCCCATCTGTAATGCCACAGAGGTGTTCCTATACGCCGTCTCTGAGGAGAACAAACACACAGCAAAAAAAAAAAAAAAATGCAGCTATAATCAAAGACAGGGCTGGATTGGAGATGGCGGGATGGCTTTTGATTGTTTGGCTTTTGAGGAACAGCAATTGTTCCTGATCTCTTGTGCTGCTGGCTCGTTTAATTGGCTGTGGAGTTGGAGGTGAGAGTACAAATGACTGTTAGTCGATGAGGAAGCCTTTAGGTCCACAGTAGCAGACAGGCTGCCACAAGGCTGTTTGTATATTACTTATAATGTTACATCATGAAGGTGTTACTGACCCATTAACAGGCATGTGTCAAAGAGGTGTTAAAACACCTTTTTTATAAACTTGGACACATTCTTGCAATCTTGAAGCTTCTGGTTGTTACAAGGCAGTTTATATTAACACTACAACCAGTTGTACCTCCCAAAGACTTAGACACTCATTCAGGTCAAATCAAGGAGAAAAAGTCTGATTTTTTTCTGGGAAGTGTGTGTCACAATTTTGACTTAGTATATCAAAATAGGGAATATTTCTTGGAATATTGATTTGTTTCTTGGATTAATGACTTATCTTCTCGAGATTTCTAGTTATTAAGATGAAATTCTGACAAATAAGGACTTTAACAGAAATCATTGTTTTGACATAAAAACTTTGACATTTCCAAATTTTGGAAAACTCAGTCATTTTGAGATCCTAAATCATTATAAGCCAATATTTTGAAATACTAAATCATGAGTTCAACATAAAATATCATTTTTTTTGACATAGTAAGTCATTAGTTGAGATACTCATTGTTTCAAGGTGCTAATTCAATATTTCAACATAGTAAAAATAATTTTGAGACAATAACTCATTTATTTTAATATAGTAAGTCAGAAATTTGACAACATAATTCACTATTTCAGTCTAGAAAGACAATACTTTGAAAAAACAAGTAAACCTTTTTACATATTACTGCTGGAAAAATGCTATTTTTCCTTCTACTTACACATAGTAAGCCAATATTTTGAAATACTAAATCATGAGTTCAACATAAAATATAATTATTTTTGAGACGCTGAGCCGTTTTTTTGACATAGTAAGTCATTAGTTGAGATACTCCTTATTTCAAGGTACTAATTCAATATTTCAACATAGTAAAAATAATGTTGAGACAATAACTCATTTATTTCAATATAGTAAGTCAGAACTTTGACAACATAATTCATTATTTCAGTCTAGAAAGTCAATACTTTAAAAAACAAGTAAAAATGTTTACAAATTGCTGCAATTGCAATTCTTCCCTCTACCTAGCAAGAAAGGGCTGTCACACATAGATGAATCAGAGACAGTATGATAAAGGCACATTTACAGCTTTTACTATCTCTCTTAAACACTCTCTCTTGGGCTCTTTAGCCAGTTTACACACACAATACGTCAGAATAGGAATATCTACATATGTAAATATACTGTAACTATACCTATTTGAATCCTTGACAGTGACTTCTGACTTGAGCTGACACATGTTTAAGGCAGCGCTGGTTTTTGGATGCAATAAGCTTGCTGGCTAACAGAGGGCAAAAAGAGGAAGCTCTTCAGTGGGATCAAAGGGGCAGCAGTGGGCTCTTGAACCAGCTTATGCAACACTGTAATGACCCTTCAAACACATGAAAAGAGCACACTGGATACACATGGACAACTAAGTCACGTTAAGGGCACAAGCAAA
Source organism: Pygocentrus nattereri (assembly GCF_015220715.1). Taxonomy (NCBI): domain Eukaryota; kingdom Metazoa; phylum Chordata; class Actinopteri; order Characiformes; family Serrasalmidae; genus Pygocentrus; species Pygocentrus nattereri. The sequence continues at coordinate 3,231,864 of NC_051237.1, forward strand.
GCTCCAAATGAGGTTAGCAAATACTCAACCAAGTTCGCCCGAATGTACTTGATGTGAATGAGCAGATGCCGCAGTTACTTTTCATCTCCCACAAAGCTGCTAGGCTGAAATGAGTTGCTTGACTGAAATCTGAACTTTGTCACCTAGTTAACAGGCAAGTCTTGAGCTTTTGTCAGTCAGAATAACTGCATTCCTGCATACTGCATTATTTAACAACTAAATCCGGTACTTAAGCTTGGATATAGTCTTCCAAATAAGAATTTGTATATTTATATTGTATACTTTAGCTAAAGTTCTTAAACCAGTAGTAGTGGTGTAGACCACCCATAGCAATTAAAGCCAGACTACAGCAAATCATTTTACTTATGAGATATGGATGTGTATGTATTTGTAGAGCTTCTCACATAGCAAAAGGCCTGCTGGCTCATTCAGTTTTACTAAACTGTCTTCTAAATAGACAGCAGAGTTGCCCATCCCTGGTCCCAGAGATGTTCAGATGCCCCTGAAGGCCTTCATTACCCAAATCGCATGTGTTAGATTAGGGTTAGCGCTAAACTCTGCAGGGTGGTAGATCTCCAGGGCCAGGAAGGAGCACCCTTGCTCTAAGTATGCAATACTTTCAGCCATTTCACTACTGATCTGCTTTGAGTAGTCCAGGGCTCAGTAACCCAAAATGTTAAGAAGAGCCATTTTTCTCCAAAAATTCAACCGTCTTTGAAGCCAGAACATTTTTTGTCCATTTTACCATCTTGGCTGAAAATATGTCTCAGTATGTGCTAACATACTCATACAGGCTATAAAATATAATATAAACTGCTCTGCTTTAAGCTTTAGCTCAGTTATCACCACTTATTTCACATCTTGGGGAGGAAACGTTTCTGCTAAAGCAGAGAAGTTTCTTCTAAAACATCTCAACCTTTGACTTTTGACAGGCTGAAGTCAGCCTCTCATTTGCCAACTACTTGTTCGAATTTCCCCATTTTACCATAAATGGTACCTGAGGCGCCATAATGTAGCTGCTGCACCATTTAAGGTGGAACGAGGAAATCCAAACAAGAAGCTGGCGAATGAGAAACTGACTTCAGCTTCATGACTTTTTAGTGTTTGACAGTTTCTCAGATTGCAGATAAAACGTATCATGAATCCAGTTGGAGTGTTTCAAAATGCAAATAATTCCACTCGTCTCCAAATTATTGAAGTTTGTCTTTAATCTATTTATTTGTCTTTTTATTAGCTGCTAGCTATGTGATTTTGTTGTCTGTGTTGCTACGGTAACCAGCAGCCTGTGTGCCAACCTTTAGGTTTAAAGTCTGGTGAATTAACAGTTATAGATCACTCCAGCATTTAAGGCCATTTATTGTTAAAACTGTATTAGAACGATCCGCAGAGCTTTATTTTACTGCAAAGGAGGATTATTTTATTTTTACCTACAATTCTAATTTTGTTGTGGAGTCACAACAGGGCATTAAATGAGCCCTGAGCCGCATGTTGCTGACCCCTGGACTAGCCAATAGCATTAGCTATGTTATGTACTAATGGGTCTGTTATGCAAATATTTATTTCTTTGTTTCATGCCTTCTGTAGAAGCTTAGAAATGAGTATTTATTTGGAAGATATTGTATTTTTGTATGGTAGTAGTGGAAATATTTTTGTATGGTAATAGTGGCCGTAAACTGACAGCAATTTTTTTTCTTTTCTTAGCTGCTTATAGCTCGCTATTTGCAGTTCCATTTACCTGCTGTATTAACACAGCTCATGCTTTCATTTTGGCTGACTGAAGCTTTGTTTTTGTTTTCTCACTGAAAACTGTAATTTATCAAATTGCATGCCTACCCAGTAAATGGTGTCATAAACTGACTGACTACACACTGCATTCCCAGTGAAAACTCCATCACGCCCCACTTTTTTCCCAGCAAATCCCATCAGTTAGACAAATTTGACTAAATTGGGCTCTTTGTTAAAAATATTGACTTAAGACCAAAGCACATCAATCCAGCAAACACTAACATACCCAAATGTTTGGTTGGTGCGCCACCCCTCTATGTCATTACTAGGGGAATCTAGAATGTTCTCCTCCATTCACGTTGTTCTAGAATGGTACTCCCTCGTTCACAGTCTTCTAGAGTGTTCTTCTCCCTTCAGACTTTTTGAAAACAATCTATTCATAATGTTCACCCCCCTTCACAGTGTTATAAAATGTTCTCTTCTATTCACACTGTTCCAGAATGTTCTTCTACATTAACAATGATCTTGCCTATCCAAAATGTTCTAGAATGACCTTCTCCAAGGTCCTCCCCGATCACAGTTTTACAATGTTCTCCTCCATTAACACTGTTCTACAATATTCTTTTCCATTCACAAAGTGTGCTCCCATTCACACTGTTCTAAAATGTTCTCCTCCCTTCACACTCTTCTTGAATGTTCCCCATTCATAATGTGCTCCCCCATTCACACTGTTGTAGAATGTTCTCTTCTATTCACATTGCTGTAGGATGTTCTCTCTCAGTCACACTGTTCCAGGATATTCTCCTCCATTCACAATGGTCTTGCCTGTTGAAAATGTTCTAGAATGTCATTTTCCATTTACAAGGTCCTCCCCATTTACACTATTTTACAATGTGCTCGTCCATTAACACTGTTCTAGAGAGTTCACAAAGTTTGCTCTCATTCACATTGTTCTAGAATATTGTTCTCCATTCACACTGTTCTTGAACATTACCCATTCATATTATCCTCCAACTCACAGTGTTCTAAAATGTTCCCCTCACCTCAGACTTCTTTTAAGTACTCTCCATTAACAATGTTCTCTCCCATTCACACTGTTGTAGAATGTTCTTTTCTATTCACATTGTTCTAGGATGTTCTCTCCCAGTCACACAGTACCAAGTACCAAGCTGTCCTCCTCCATTGACAATGGTCTTAGCTATCTAAAATATTCTAGATTGTCCTTCCCCATTTATAAGATCCTTCCCATTCACAGTTTTACAATATTAATGCTGTTCTAGAATATCTTCCTCTATTCACAATGTTTGCTCCCATTCAAACAGTTGAAGAATTTTCTCCTCCCTTTACACTGTCCTTGAATGTTCCTCATTCATTTTTCTCCCTCATTCACACTGTTGTAGAATGTTATTTTCTATTCACATTGTTCAAGGATGTTTTCTCTTAGCCACACTGTTCCAGGATGTTCTCCTCTATTCACAATGGTCTTGTCCTCCAGGTCCTCCCCATTTACACTGTTTTACAATGTGCTCTTCCATTAACTCTGTTTTAGAATATTCTCTTCTATTTACAGTGTTTGCTCCCATTCACTTTGTTCTAGAACGTTATTCTCCATCCATGTTGGGTCAGTGTGCTCTGGCCTTTAGAGTTTGAGGTTAGGACTAAAGGTTGAAGAGGGTTTGGCCTTCTGTGGCAGAACATTTTATTCTGGGCTGGTGAGTGTATAGTGACTGTTCTATCAAAAACGTTGACCCACTTCAGCAGTTTGGGTGAACAGCCCTCAGCAGAAAGCAGCAAGTAGAAAAAAGGAATGGTTCCGCTTGGCAAATCAGGACACCCAGAGAGAGACCTGCCCCCTGCCCCCCAGCGTTTCATCACGAGCCCTCTGCAATGCTGAGGAATGGGATTAGGGATTAGGAATACCACTTTGCTCCTGGGCGACATCTGACCAAACGCTGCTTGGAAATGTCCAGCGGCACTAGAGGATGTCCCACATGAGAGCAGGCTCAAAAGGTTTGTTTCCAGTTAGCAAGGTCACACAGACCTCTGCACTGGAAGACTAAATTACATTTTTGAGAGCACACGTGCAGTTCAGGGCTATTTTACCTCCACCCGAGTGGCCCAACTGGTGAACAGCAGGCTGAAGATGGCTAGCACTGAGGCCATCCTCCATTGATATGCTTACTCTGCCCATTAGGCCTGCCATGCTTTGGCCATTGATTTATTCATTCACACTGCAGGGGGCTAATAAGCAGGAAAGCATAGGGAACAGAGTTTAATTTTCCAGGGACAAAGGAGACATTGAGGCAATTACAGGCAGCAGAAAGAGACAAGCAGGAGCGCAAGCCTGAAGGTTACCAATTTCCACCCAAAAGACAAAGGAAAATTGAAAGGATGGCTTCCATCCAACTTACCATGATGGGACACATATCAAATGACATACCATGTCAGTAAGACTATAACTGATGCATAATCTGCCTTTCCTGTGAGGCAGCTTTCAATATGGGTATCCAGTGCAGCTGAAGTGACTGAGGGTGCCTGATAACTAATCGATGCAGGACAGCAGGAAGCGTGATGCATGTGTGAAGGGTAAAGCTGTCTAAGCAATAATCTTTTATCTTTTATAGGCCTCTGCGTTGGAGCAGAGGTCAAAAATGTTGCATGTAAACACCACCTTATGCTCAAGCTTGTACGCTAATCTGTCCCTGAGTAATGACAGGCATGCTAAAAAAAAAAAGAGTCTCTGTGCAAAACAGAGATCAAAACTGTTGGAACATGTAGGCATCTTCACTTCCCAGATACTGTTTATTTTAAAAAAAAGGAAGGAAAAAAAAAAAGATGTCCTAGGAGAAGTAACCATAGCAACATGCCTCTCTGCACAGCTCTGAGAGTTTTAATTTGGTTTAGTTTGATTTTTTTCTATGCTTTTTTTGCTCAAATGGTGCCCATTCAGTGATGCATAAAGAGCATTCCTGAGCACGCGCTGCATGCAGGCCGAGGCTCATACGAGACACACTTCTCTGCATTTTTTTTTCTTTTTTTTCACACGGGGATTACTGTGACTGATATCAGTGGCGTAAACCCAAGCTGCTTTCATAATGGTTCGGCTGCAGCAAAACACATGTTCTTGCGTGTAAAACACTAAAAGATGAGCACCTTTCCACCCAAGAAGAAAGTTGAGGCACTTCTTTACCACACACTTCTCCTTCATTTGCAGCAAAAGCCTCTGTGTGCATGCGTGTAAATGAAGGAATCTAGCAAGACGAACATTTCCCTGCCTTGGGGGGTGTCGTGATAAATTCATGGGATCCACAAGTGAGGTTTACTCAAGGTTGGTGGGAGAACAAAGCACTGGCACATTAGCGTGAGGCTACCATCACGCTCCAAACAGGTGTCAGACACACACTGCCAGACTCTGCGCCCCCCACCGCCACTTCCCACCCCCACGCGCATCATCTGACTTAGTGATGCGTGGCACACTCTTTATCAGCCAGTGTCTCCTCAGCAGGGGGGCGGAGAGAAGTGGATGGGAAGCTTTCTCTTATTCACTTACACGGAGATGCCATGACACTGTGGTGCCATTATGCATGCATGAGATTAGGAAGGAAATGAATTCATATGCATGCGCTGACATGATAAGCAGTCAAAACATTAATACACACACTCACACATACACACACAAGCGCCTGCACTGCTAGCATGCCAGCTAAAAGCTTAGATTTGAAAGCTCCCACCAAAAGGACTTGAGCACATCAATAATGCAGGAACACACTGATTCAGGGCTTTTTAGCTGTATTTTTCCTCCTTCTTCTTTGCCAGAAAACGAGCTGGCTGCCTCTCTGCTCATTCTTTGTCATTAGTGAAACACATCAAAGATGGCCCAATGAGAGAGAGCACTGCAGTAAGTGAGAATATAGCCTAGAAGCAGGTGAAAACAGCAAGAGGCCTGACCTTTTCAGTCTCCTCGATCTAGGAAAGCATATGACATGATGCAATGACAGGTCTGACACTGGACAGGACGACCGCACTCATCATGCTGCAATTTGAAAGGGGCTCCAGAACAGTGGTAATGTCAATCCACTAAAGGGGCTGTCAATTTTTGTCAGTCTGTTTATGGATTTAGCTATAAGCTCCTGCATATAAACTACTGTGAATGATGCCCAATGTTGGTAATTTCATTGAGAGATTGTTGTCCTTATGTGTGTCTCTGCATTGGGAGGGAGTATATTGTATTGCAGGTGTGCACAACTCCTGGAGGGCCAGTGTCCAGCAGAGTTTAGTAGTTCCTCTACTCAAACACACCCACTAAACCTGGCAATTAACAGAGGAGTGTAATTAGGTGTGTTTCAGCAGGTAAATTCTGCAGGTTTCAGCAGGTAAGTCAATTATCTGCATGCTGGACATTGGCACTCCAGGCCTGGAGCTTTGCACCCCTGTTGTATTGAAAGACGCTAATGCCAAATGATCCTTCCGAACCCTTTTAGAATTAGGACAGATTTTTCCTCAGCAGATCCTTACAACAATCGCACTCCACACAAACAGAAGTTGTGCCTGATCCAGTATGAGTGAATTTAGCTAGTTAGCATTTTACAAACATCATCACCCTCATTACCACTAAAATCTCACAATAAAATGCACAATAAAAATGGGCAAGCAGTGTCTACTTTATAAAACATCAGTCCCACAATTTTACACAGACTGGGTATTGAAAAGCAGCTTGTATATAACAACTTGCACCTTCTTCTTTCACTGGATGTCAGGAAGAACATGCCAGCAAACAAATGTTCCTGTGAAAAATTAGCCACAGTGCTATACTTCAGTAAACGCTAACAGTGTTTGGATATCTGGTCAAATTCCAATGCACATTAGTCACTAACACTTACCCTTGGAGGTTTTTCAATCACCTCCTATTAAGCTTGTGATATTGTGTGCAATATACCATCGTCTGAATGTGCCCCTTAGCAATCACAGTTTGACACTACTATCATGGGGTGCGGGCAACATGGGGATCGGAGTGTGTGGGTGGGGTGGCTGATTAAAAAAATAAGTCAGAAATACAGACTGCAGGCTTCTTATGCAGAGAACCAGACGACCCTCTTAACACCACACTACCAACAGTGCCTGCTTAAACTGGAGAAAATAAACATGCTTTCTGGTCAGACACGTTGCTCTTTTACAGAAGCTAGCCTTGCTAGCTTGATAGTTTTTGGTAAAATATGGTATTTTTTTGTTATAATTTTAACCCAGGACCCACCGGCGGGCCCAAAGTTTTATTACACACTTCTATAATCTATGAATAGCTCAGCCTGTTTGCATTAATTGTGCTTTTTAAGTGTGAACTTAACTTTGCCTCTGTAATCTGATGACTCTGCTAGAAAATAAAAGCTTAGAAGAGCGATACGTATTCAGCTGTTGTGAGGTTTTGTTGCTGTGGCAACCATGAAACACCCACACGGTCCATACCAGGCAGATGATTTTCTAGCGTTTTACTCATTTTGTAAACACGTTTGGTGTCTGAAATCTGCTTCTCTTGTATTACAATAATGTTATGATGCCAATATAGCTAACAAATAACAGAAGCTTGTAATCACTGTCCTAACTAGAGCACCATGCACACTATGTGCTTAAATAAGTACACCGGTCTTAAACATTTTGCCAAAAATGTGGATTTCTGGATCTCTGCTACTAATATTTTAGCTATGCTATACAAATTTGTACAGCTGGAATAGGCTCCAGCACCCCCTGCGACCCTGCGGGAAAAGCGGCTTAGAAGATGTTTGCATGTGTGTGTACACATTTGTCCATTTTTATAGACATGACATATCAGATCATATTAGAAACCACTTAAGCAAGTGTAGTCAAGGCTATTTGAGATTCCTTAACATAGTTTATGGCAAGTGTGTGATCGTTTATCCATGTGGTTTGCCTTTAATTGGTGGTGTGTAACTATGTTAGTCTTTCAGCTGCAGTGCAACACTAAAGAGGAAGACTGAGGGGGGAAATTGTGTAAATTAGATTTTTTTAAGAGCTCTTAGCCTTTCCTGTTCGCATGATTATAGAAGTGCACCCATTGAAATCATCCACAATAGCACCGTCAAGGACAACAGAGAAAGAATTTAGAAAGTGACAACACAAATAACTCGACAGACTGAATGATGATAGTAAACAGGAGGCAAGCATGTCTAACAAGACCTTTTTTGTAAGTGCTCCAAAATGACTGTGTTTGGCTTAGTGATAGTAATGCACCATATGTACACAACAACAGATTTCTCATTCTCGCAAGTTTTGGCTGTGTTCATGATTTCATTCCAAAGAAGCCGCTGTTTTGAACATGATTTTGTGTATTTTAAACATTCAAGTGCTTGCATTGGAAATGTGGACGGTATGGATGTCTCGTCCATCTGTCCCCACCTCGAGTTCACCATCCTCATGTGTGCCTGTTCCTGTGCAACCCACTCGGGCTTGGGCAGCGCCAGAGTGGCACACTGACGCCCCTGAACCCGTTGCCACACTGGGCATGGCCTAAAATGTCACCATCTGTCAGCTCAGAGCGCGTGAAGAAAAAAAAAACGTCCCCTCTTAGCGGCAGCTTAATGGAGCAGCTGTACAGAAAAAAGGTCTCCATCTCCCCTCAGCAAAGCTTGAATATTTATCAGTGTGACTCGCTTCCCCTCTGCTGTTCTCCTCTCCGCTCCAATCCCTCGCTCACTCCGTTTGTTAGCAGCCCTGTTATACAACTCCTCCTCCCCATCTCAGCAACAACAGGCATCTCTTTAAACACTGAGGCCAATCCGACTCTCGATAACAATCCAATTCATCTCAGCATGAGGTGCGAGTCTGGGCTGTGTGTTCTGCTGCCATCTGAGGTGTGTCAATTAAAGGAGTTGACAAAAAAAAAACGATCCTCATCTCATATTTCTCACGCTTCTGTATTTCTCAGGTTATGACACACCTGGCTTTTTCGCCCTTTGTGGGTGAGCAAGTGAGTCAATGTTTCTAAAAGTGTTTTTATTGTGTTTAAATGCTATTTTTGTGTTTATATTGTAGTTGTACAGGATTTTTTGACACCAAGAAGGCTGCAGCGTTGCAGTTAATTTTATCTCGCATAGCCGTATTTGTTGGGAGGTGTGAATTGTTTTCTCCCAGACAGCCTACAGTGTCCTAGTTAGTCTGATAAAAGAGTTAAAAATAGCAGTATAAAAATTGCAAATAGTAAATAGTAATAGTAAAAAATATATATCGCTTCTGTGGGAAGAAATTGGTAACTTTACAGGAGGAGGAAAAAACCCACTTTACTTTTAATGTAAGTCAATGGAACCAGACGTTTCTCCAAAACATTTTTGGGCCATTTCTTTTGGTTTATTTGCCATGAAATGTACGTACAATGTGAAGAGCATCAGGCATATTCAAATTATGTCAAAAACTGAAAAAATGACAAAATGGACATACAAGGATTTCTTCCGACAGCAGTGATACAATAAAAGAATATAATAATGTTTTCAAGTCCTAAATGAATAGGCCAACGATTTAGTTTTAGAACACAGACTCATGAATGGTGCTTCAAAGTACTTGAATGAAATATTTATGTCAGTGTTCCCTGCTACAATAATTTGGCAGCAATGTTTGCACTGCAAAAACTAGTATCTTGTCAAGTGAAATTAACATAATTATATTTGATCTATCTAATATTTAGGTGGTTGTGTGCTTATTCTAAGATTAGCTTATTTCCAGACATTTTTACCTGTTTTAAGTAATGTTATCCAGAAAAATGATCTCACTATACTGGCAGATAGTTTAGCTGGAGTCAAATAATTAATTAATTCAATTCATTCATTCATTCATTCATTCATTCATTCATTCAAATAATAATTTCTTAAAGCAAGCAAAGCTATCTGACAATTTACTGAGATAAATTTGCCCAATAAAATCACTTACAAAAAGTAAAACATTTTAGAAATAAGTTCAATAATCTTAAAATAAGCTTACAACAGTCTCACCAGGAAAAACATTTAGATGTATTGACTAGAGTTAAGATCACTGTACTTGACAAGATAGTGTGTTTTGGGGTGTGCCACTAACCTGAAATGACAAAATAAGATATGGATGCATGTTGGACAACAAATTTTATAAAGTTCACCTGTCTGTAATTAATAAGACGGGTCACCAATCAGTGTTCTCCTATCTCTAGTAGAAGCTCATGCATATGTACCACATTTTATTTTAAAGAGCCTTTATAATGTAAAAGTAAATTTTCCTCTTTTTCTGAAATTAGTTTGACCTAGTATGTAAACAATGTTAAAATTTAAAATGTACAAATTCACTTCTCATCTCATACAGTCCACATATGCAATATATATATATATATATATATATATATATATATATATATATATATATATATATATATATATATATATATATACACCCTGTTTTGAATCAATTAGAAAAAACATTTACATACAATAAATTTGCCTACTGAGACAGCAGAATAGCCTCACCCACACTTGCTGAAGTGATAAATGAATGTTTCACCCATTACTGCTTTCTAAATTAAGCAACCAAACAGAACAGCCAATCGGAATATAGGTTTCTTAAATCTATCAGCCTTAGGCACCGTGACAAGTTCTACCTGTTTCATTTGAAGGGATAAAAAGGCCTGTAAAATAGTCATATAAAGATGACATTAACGATTTAATGACTTAAGGCCTTAATTCTGAGTCTAGACCCTCACATTTTTTAACACGGGTCCATCAAATCATGTACAGTTTGCAGAAGCACCTCTGACGGACGTCGTTTCCTCAGCGTCTCTGACTGCATTGTCAAGAAGCCACCAAACAAGTCAAACATTATCAAGACAAAGCGTGGAAACACAGAGCGATAACACTTTCTAATGCTTCGGTGTCCTATCATTATAGAAGGCTGGGTGAAAAGAGCATGTTTCATCCCTGTCTGGGACGCCGCACTCCATCCAGCCTCCATTTGGAGCCAAAAGCAGACAAACAAACAGCAGCTCAGCATTCATGCACAGTAATGTGCAGAGTGCTGACAGCTTTAGATTAAAGCAAAAACTATTCTGACTGAAGAGTGCTACAAACATATCCCCGCTGCGCGAGGGACGACGTGGAGAGCCCGAGCATTTAGGCTTTCTAAATGCCGCAATCTCATTTGCAAGCTGGAGCAGAGACTGCATCAATCTGCAGACAGAGCGAGAACGCAAGCACACCCTGCAGGACAGGGATGAAATGGGAACGTATAGAGAGAGAGAGAGAGAGAGAGAGAGAGAGAGAGAGAGAGAGAGAGAGAGAGCAGAAGGACGAAATCCTGAAGAACTGAGCCAAAAATCGCTTCCAAATTACTACTATGGTATTGGAAATAGTAGGCAAAGCAGCCAGAGACTGGCAATTGCTTGATTCACAATAAAGTAACCTCCATCAGGCTGGGGTGAAGAACATACATGGCCTAGTGCAGAATGCGGAGGTTGGTCCATGTATTCCTTACCAATCGATTACAAAAGTGCCACAGCTCTCCATTAAGGCTTTCTTTAGTAGCTCACCCACCAAATACTGAATTCAAGCTTAGCAGTGGTTTAGTTTACAAGATATGCAAGTATACACTGTTTATGCTCTAGAAAACCCACTTAAAAATGAACAACAATAAGTATTTGGCCATTACTCCCAGTAAGATTGCCTGGCTTTAAGCTCCATTGTGCAGAGGAGACTGTCAACTGGACATTGAAGTGTCGAGTTGAGTAGATAAAGTGCCATTCTAGCCCTGTCATTACTTTTCTCCCTCTCTTATCGCACATTCTAGGTCTTGCACTGTTGTAAAAATCTCACTTGATTATGTCACCATCATGTGTCAAGGTTTTCAATTAATTTGTGGGAGACTTCTGCAATTGCGCTTCAAACTACATGTATTATACTAAATAGGACATCAAATTACACCACCAATAGTGCTGATTCTATTCTAGTGGCAGATTGAAACACAGCCTGTTGTAGGCACACACAGTTATGCTATGGTTTGAGTTGAAATTAAGAGACAGGAATTTTGAGAGGAAATTGAATTTGCATCTTCATTTATTGTAATCAAGCAGCCCACAGAAGACAGAGTGAATGGTTAATTGTGAATAAGCAATCAAAAAGGCTGTTTCTCATGGCTTCCCAGAGATGAACCTGTAACCGGAAGGCTGGGAGTTCAAATCTCAGGACTGTTGGGTAAATTGTTACCAATGACTTTTTCAAATACAAGTGTTCCTAATGCATAGGGTTGTGGATGTGCCTTTGGGCCGAGGCACCATAGTAAACAAATTTCAGTCAACAACGCAAGCCCAAGCAGTAAGCTAGTTTTTTTGTTTGTTTTTGCTGAAATCTGGCAACCCTTGCTTTTTTTACTGTGTGTGTGAAAAAAATTAAACTAAATAATGTGCCTTTTCACTCCTCATCAAGCCGCTAATGAGCAGAAAACAAAAGCTCATGATAATCTACAAACGTGAATCACCACGGCATAACAATTAGAAACGCTTCTACCTTAAAACGAAGCAGGTAACAATTTATATTTAGCATCTTGATGTCCACCCTGACATCAGTGTTCTGCATGAAAACATTTAGGGGATTTCCACATTACTACAGTACTACAGTACTAGGAAAATCTTTGATACCCTTGTGTGCACATGGTGTCTCGGGGATCCTCAGGAGTAGTATCAGTAAGTATTCAACTTGTCTTGTAGGTCAATACTAGCTTTCCTCATATATTAACACACAATTAGATACTTAACATCAGACACATACCAAATAAAGAGCACTAAGGATAATAGATTAAGTGATTAGACCATGAACGTAATGCTGAGTGGAGATGTGTGTGGTATAAATAATTTACTTATATTGCTATGCACTAGCTAGGCTAGTCATACTACAAGATAATCATGATTGGTGAGTCCTCGTGAACAGTAAACAATGTGGCTCTCTGTTCTGAAAAGCATGCAGGATAGTAGAACATGTACATGAGCATAAAGAGAGTGGTTTACTATTTATGGTGCAACTGCTGCAGCAGTTACTGTACATGCTTGAGTTTCATCAAATAAGTAAATGCAAAGTCTCTTTTTATTAAGTTTGCGTACCTTATTTTTCTTACTGGCCCTGTTAAATGTAGGACATTAGGTTCTGCTGTACTTATAGAGTAAATGAGCAGCTTTGCTTACTTTCAGAACTTCTTACAAAACTACTGGAAGCTGTTCTTTAATTATAAAGTAAGTGTTTTAATTACAGCCTCAGCATTATGAGCATTATTAAAAATGCCTTTTGTTTTACTCACACTACGCTCTTATGTTAAATTTAAACAATCTATTAACTATTCACTTATCTAACTGTATCTATTTTAACTGCATGTTATTCACATATGGATGAATGCCTTTTTATTCTGCATGAATAATGAATGTTTTTTGTTTGCTCACTTTTTCACTTTTTACATATTTTATTTGATATATTTTTTATTTTTAAGCTCTATGAGTCACAAAGCCTCTTTATTCTTATAGCAACGACACTGCGGGAATGTGGACTCACCAAAATAGGGCTGTTTGTAAGAGCTCTGCTGTTCTATATGACACACACACACACACACACACACACACACACACACACACACACACACACACACACACACACACACACACATCTTCTAAGCCGTTCCTCCTAAGCCGCAGGGCAGACAAACAGACATAAACATTCACTCACACCTAGGGGCAATTTAGCATGTCCAAATGGCCTAACTGCATGTCTTTGGACTGTGGGAGGAAACCGGAGTACCCGGAGGAAACCCACGCAGACACGGGGAGAACATGCAAACTCTGAAAGATATGACATTGTGTGCTATACTTTTAAATGTAACTTGAGAACTCAGCATTTGGAATTATTTTAAAGGACAATGTCTTAAAATCCCCCCATGTAGAAATACCCACTACGACCAAGAGCTGAAAGTTGGATGAGAATAAATGAGAGTGTATCAAGAATCCAACAGAAGTGTGGAAGTAATGATAGCTCTTTTTCTTAAACAATGTCAGGTGTCCATATGGTTAATTCCTCAAAGAGAACGTATAGTGCACCCCTGCTGGTATAGTTAATAAACAGCAGACAGGGGTTAGGGGGCAAACTGGCTGCTTTACTAGTAGCTGCTTTACTGGCTGCTTTACTAGTAGCTAGGTGTTTTTATGATGTACTGAAGTCAGAAAAAATGCATGTGTTGGCTTAGATTTATGGATGTGCATTCTGATTCATTTTGATATTTGATTATTCATAATTATTAATAAGCAATTAATTGGTTAACCACTGAGAAGGAAAAATAATGGCCAAAAAAAGGACTTTGCGTGACAATGCAGGGCTGTAGACCTACCTTTTTAAGTTACAGCACCGGTGTTAGGTGTCTAAAAAATTCAGTAGCACAAAAATGTAGCAGCACACAAAAGAGTTGAAAACATGTTGTATTATTCAGTGTACTAGTTTGGACCATGGCTTTAGCATATGGTCATAATGTGAGAAGAGGCTGTATGAGAGAAAAGAACACTGAAAACTTGGGCTGGAGTTCTAGGCAGCTTCTGTGAGACAGCCTGATCCCCAATGAACAGGGGTAGGACTGAGAGAGGACTGAGGAATGGGGAGGAGATGGAGTGGTGCAAAAATGTTGCAACAGGAAACAGATAGTAGTGGTGGAAATTTATAGTACATTGAATTGGAAGGAAGACGAGAATGGTTCCTCTGGCTCCTTCAGTTTTTCAGTCTATTTCAGTTTTTATTCATAACTTCATTAATAGCCAAGGAAAATTGGTAAGTTTTCCTGTTGTATCAGAGTAACCAAGGCTGCGTCTTCAGATGAGCTAATGAGATAAAACTACAGCTAACTAGAACAATACTGGATGATGATAAAGGCACATCTTGTTCTACACAAGTGGACAATGTGCTATCATATTAGTTTGTCAGAAGATTCAGTGTTTCTGGGCCATGCTGTGCCTGTCTTCTCAGTCACTCCTCTACAACAGGTCATTGCCAATGCTCTCATATCCAGAACTTTTTGGTAGTCAAGTGCAATATACAAACATACTCACAAAGACCAACAAAACTGCCACACTTTACAGTTGTGTTAATTCTTTAAATGGCCAGGAGCGCCAGCAAGTCCAGGCATCTGTAAATTAAGAATGCACTGTTTTCCATGGAGCTACTGAATAACAAGACCTATGAATGTAATAGAGGTGGCATTTTAAGAGACTTTAAAACAGTAAAACATTTCACTGGGTTGCTGGCATTCATATTCCTCTATATTCACATGATGGAATGAAACAAATCCTCAAATAGTGATTTCAGTTTTCCAATACTGGCACCTGGAATGTTTCTCAGAATACCTAGGTACCAACGCACATTTCTAATCAGAATGAATGCTAGTATTCAATGCCCAAATGTGACTACACATGAGAATATTTCGATCGTAACTGCATGGGGGTAGTGCCCTCAGAGAATTAAGCTCTAATCAGAATGAACCATCAAGTTAAGTGGCCACAGAACACAGCTTCAAAACATGCCTGCAGGGCAAGCTTGACTTTATAGCTCACCTGGCACTGTTGCTTACAGCCATATATTGGCTAAGGCATGCTTATGGACATATACATATACTGGGTGGTCAATTCCTACACTTCTCTACCTCTAATAAACACCGTAGGCCTGTGCCTGATTTAGAGCTTAGAGGCCTGTATCCACTGCCTGCTCAGTGTTATTACATGGCCACTGCATGAACTGCACATACCATAGAGAAAAGCTATATTTCACAGAGAGTCCAGAGGGAGAGAGAGGCTGTACCACACACGCTGCATAACCATCCCTCTTTTCTCCCCCCACTAACCCACCCACCTACCCACTCGCTCTATCTTAAAGTGCATTACCCAAATAATGCAAAAAAAAAAAGGCGCAACAGAGAGAGAGAGAGAGCAAGAGAGAGGGAAGAAAAAGAGGCTTCTTCCATTGGAGCTAAATTAAACCTCCAAATTAAAGTGGTGACTGGGGAATGAGCCTCATTTGGAAAGAAAGTGGTGGGGGGAAATGGGGGGCCTATGCAGACACACACTCCAGCTTCACCTCTAGCACAGCCTGAGAATGGAGTGGGACGCTGAATCTCAATTACAAAGCCTTCAAATGAGCCTTAATTTAGAGAGGTGGAGGCCTGCGTGTGCCGCCTCCTCACTGTCATTACATGGCCATTGCCTGAACCACACAAACAGCTATATTTCAGAGAGTGTCCAGAGGGAGAGAGAGAGAAAGAGAGAGACTATTTCACACACTCTCCATAATCACCCCTCTATTCTACAACCACTACCCCCCACAACTAACCCACCCATGCACTCCTCCTCTCCCACCGCATTAGCCAAATAACAGAAGAGAAAGAGAGAAGGAGAAAGGAAAGAAATAAAGACAGAGGCTTCTTACTTTAGAGCTAAATTAAACCTACAAATTAAAGTGGCAACCAGGGAGTGTACCTCATTTGGAGAGAAAGAGAAGAGAAAAACAGACCGAAAGGGGAAAAGTAAGGTAGAAAGAAGCAGAGGAGCAGGAGAAATTGAATAGAGCCAGACGAGGTGGTCGGCGCTGTAGTCTAGTCTGAAGTAGTGGGTCTGTTGTTAGCAAGATTAGCCTAACTAGCACAACAGCAGTTTGTTGTGGCTCTCGGTTTGTCAGCCAGCTTGATAGGCAGTCAGAGAGAGCTTCATTTACATGTTAGAATTGGCTTTCAGTTTTAATTTGGTACTTTTTCTTACGTCCAAACTGCATGTAGAATGGTGGTACTGACCAAAAATGCATCACTGTGCACTTGAGTAGGTATACACAAGATATATTAAGGCTTCCTTAGTCTGGAGGCAGACCTCTCATGTATTCTCAAACAAAATAAAAAGATGTGTATATATAGCAAATCCTCATATCTCCAAAACGGTAACTTTACAGAAGAAGGTAAAAACATACTTTACTTTCAATGTAAGTCAATGGAAAAAGACATTTTTACCCAGTCATCTTTGACTGTTTTTTTTGGTTCATTCATCATGAAATTTATAAGCAACATAAAGGGCACAGGCGTTTTCCAGTTATGTAAAAAACTGAAAAACACCAAAAATGGAGATATGAGGTTTTTGGCCCAACAGAAGCGAGATAGACATATATATAGACATATATATATATATATATATATATATATATATATATATATATATATATAGACATATATATGCAGACATTGCAATGTTACAGAGCTTTATAGACCGAAAAACACTTAAGATAACTAAATATTATGGCTGCAACTATCAAATAATTTCATTTGAAATATTATCTCTTGAATATTTAAATGTTCTATAAGGATCAGAAAAGCTCATTTCACTTTAATCGTTGGATAAAAAATGTTATTTATTTGTTGACTATATCTTTGTTGCTAGTTTGTTTTTTGCATGACTGAATAAATTCTCTTCAACTACTTAGTTTTTATTCCTGCTTTTTAATGGAACTTCATCGAATTACTATATTACTCTAAGGCATATAAGGCGGAGGGCTAACTTGGCAGAGCTGCCTACTGGGCACCTGCTAAATTGAAATTGAAACCGAATCTCCTCTGTCAGCTCCTGCAGATGGATATACTGTATGTTTTGGTGCTGGTAATGTTGTATGATTATAAGCCAGTGGCTTTTTTTTATTTTGTTTAACAAAAATCAGAATCAAACACACTAAAAGGGATTGAAGATTAAACTTAAATTAAAACAAAATAAAAATATTGTTACATTTATTTCAGTTGTTTTGCTCCGAGAGGACAAAAGGGAGCTGATAATATGCTGGCTTCTGCTCACAGTGCACACCCACCTGCACACATCCAGCATACAGGAAAAACTCCAGTGATCTGCTGTAGAGTTCCTGTTCAAGCTTAGAGGGCAAGCTTGGTCTCAGCCTGGGCCTCAGCGCAAATAAAGCACTTGAAGCAAAAAGATCCAAGTAAACAATACTATGAGCCTACACAAAGCACATATCACTGACCTTTAGTAAACACAAAGTAATCTGCACTGCCACTCTTATTGCTCCTCGTTGTGTATGTGTATATTTGTTGAGTCTCAGCTGAAAGGAAGAGCCAGTGATGGTATAAAAAGAAGGCGATAAAGCAGTGATGATAGCTGAAAGTGTCCAGAACACATCACTCTCTGCAGATTGTATGAATACATACATATGAAGCATGTAAACATAAAAATAATACAAACTTGCTGCATGTCAGAGACAGAAGGGGGGATGGAGGATAGGTATAGAGGCTTTTTGTCCTTCCTGTAACATCCAAAGTGCTGCACAGTTAGTGTCTTACAGTACACTTTGGAAATGATATGCAGTGTGAGAATGAAGTCAATTTCAGCAGAAGTAGAAGTCGGAGAGTGAACAGTGAATAGCTGCCAAAGATCAAAAGAAATAGTTTCCCCGAGTAAATGTCTTTAGCTGTGTCATTTCATATGTGGTAGCTTTCTGCAAAAGTTTCTTTGGCAGTGAAAATGTAAGGCAGCGTTTAACAGGATGTGTGTGAGGCAGAAGAGGGAGCATGCAAGCAAGTCATATACACATGCTGCTTATGCATGCTGTGTGAAGGTGATTGGTTGCAGGTCTTACTTGTCTTTCCTCAACTATTCTTTGTAGACTACCTGGGTCGTTATCTACCTGCAGGACCCACCTTCTGTTGACGTTCAGGTCATGGTTGGATGCCTCAATGTTCAAAAATAACAATTTTTAGCTGGATTCATTTCTCTTTTATCTGTCTTATGATATGGTGGTTTTACACAACATGAAGCATGGCTATTAACATCCTTGAGTGGCTTTCTGATCTAAAAAAAACTGAGAAATGTGTCACCTTTATGTGAGCAATCAAATGTCTATGATTCTATAATCGATTCTATAATCAGCATCGGAAACTTTTCTTTGGTCTTTTCCAATACCAAAGAAGTTATGCAGAGAGGAGACGACGGGATCTCGGTCCATTTCTTTGGTGCGCACTAGAGTTTGGATCGCAGCCTATTCATTTGCTCTAATGAACCGCTTGTTTTAATAGACCCCAAGCTGCCATCTGCAGCTTCCTTCTCTCAAACTAACACACACACCTACAGTGTTATATGCTTAAAAGGTTTTGGTGTGCACTAACAGATTCTATTTCAGTGGTTGTCGTGTTTGTTTCCCGCTTTAAAATTAGAAAAATAAATAAATAAATAAATAAAGCTCTTTTACAAATGTACCTCAATAAAGTCTTATACCCCTCCTACTCCACCCACTTTGGCACAGTGTAACAATGGAACTCTTTGTAAGACACAAACATACTTGTTTCATGAGTAGCAATGAATTTCTAGGCTATTGTTATTTGTAACAAATATGGCTACCTTATATAAAAGTTTTAAAGGCATAGCACAAACAACCACTGAGGTATAGAGGCTGAGGCCCTCCCCAGTCTCCCCTATCTTCTGTCTTCCTTTCTCTCTTTCTCTTCCACCTCCTCTCTCTTTCTATCTCCCCTACTGTTTCTCTTTCCTTCCTCTCTCCTCCTTTTCTATCTCCTATTTTTATCAGCCCTACATGAGTTGATATGAACAAGGAGGCAAGTTGAGGACCCCCCCACCCACCCCCAACATCTACACATACACTCCACACACACACACTCACACCCACACACACACACACTAACTCTAATCTGCAGGTCATGCAGCCGAGCCCCGCGGGTCACCGAGAGGCCAAAGCCCAGTCATCATGAGCTGTCACACTAGACTTCTCAAAAGGTTGAGCTGAAAATGCAAGAACACACTGTCCTAGTGAGGCTTGGTTAGACTGAGAAATGCATCTGAACATTTAAAAAAACACAATGACCCTTATTCACCAACGTCTGTGTCAGATCCAAACAGGCATACAAACAAAGAAACATTTATTTATACGCCACTTTTCTAAGTCAGGCTACAAAGTGCTTCGCAACAGTAAGATAAAGTAAACAAAATAATGTAAAACAAATAACATAAAACCAAAGACAGTGAAGCTTCCTCCACAGAGAACATTAGCTCATAGGCAAAGGCATGCAGATATGTCTTAAGCCTTTTTTAAACATCTCCACAGCCTCAGCAAATCTAATGTCTAAGGGCAGAGTATTCCAGAGTTTAGGAGCTTATCGCTGTCGTCGGAGTAAAACCTTGTATCTCCAAAACGGTAACTTTACAGGAAAAGGACAAAACATACATTACTTTTAATGTAAGTCAATGGAACTAGAGTTTTTTTTTTCCAAGTAATTTTTGGAAATTTATTTTGGTCCCTTTCAATATTAAATTTACACACAGTATAATGGGCATCAGACACTTTCAAATCATGTCAAAAACTAAAAAATGACAAAAATGGAGATGGAGAAGGTTTTGTTTAGACAGCAATGATAAACTGAAAAGGCACAGCTTCCTTTCCATTTTGCTTTGTCCGAGGAAATACTAAAAGCCCTTGACTAGAGGACCTCAGTGTCCTTGTGTTTGAATATGGACTAATAGCTCAGAGATATATTCTGGCCCATCACCATGCACCGCCTGATATATTAAAACCAAAATTTTAAATTGTACCCTAAATGTAACAGGCAGCCAATGCAAAACTACACAGCATTTGTTTCATGAAACTGTCATACAATATCAGAACAGGTGAGCGCGGTGTGAAAACATGCATATATGCACTAGTTTCTTATTTACATATCATATTCAATATTGTGTCATAATCAAGAGCCACATTCAATTAAAAATTTTTAATTACACGTTGACAATATTGAAATATAAGAATAATTTTAATATGACCAATCCATTGGGCACAATGCCTATTACTTATATTGCTGGTATAATTAAGGATTCTGCTAATGAATTTGACTATTTAACTGCAAATTCCTTGCTTTTCAGGTCCTCAAACTGTTACACTCAAATTTATGATGAAATTGACCAAAATCAAAACTGTTGGTGAAATTATGCTAAATTTAGAATCAAATCCAATCATATGCAACTTTAATACATGAGGGAGATGATCTTGTATAGAATGCCTTCAAGATTGGCTGTAAAATTCACAGTGTAGTACTGACTGAATGATCAAAGACTTGGCAAGAATGGCCAGTTGTTACTATGTCCTCAGGAAAAATACTGCACTTTGATAGGTAAAGTGGGGATGGGGTTGTTCTGTTTCAGTTTAACACATTCATTATGAGATTGTTTTTGAATTGTCTTTAAATATAGGCTTGTATGCGCAGCAATGAATCAAAATTGACTTAATTACCATAAAATTCAAGTCTAAAGGATGGGTGAGTGGCATTAAAATGCATGGCCAAATTAAATTTAATAAATACTTCATTGTGTTTGACCTCCAAGCAGTGTAAAACACAGGATGGAACAGCGGGAGATGCGAAGATTTTTTTTCTCTTTATTCTTTCTTCATTTTCCCTCTTTTCTTTCTGACAGCTTCTGCTTAAGTGTTATGAACAGTGATCATCCTGTCAGCCACTTCGCACAATTTCTGACAGCTCCAAAAATGGCTCTGCTGTTCCTTCTTGCTCTGGACAATGTTGTTTCTCTCACAGAGGATATGTTCATTTCAGTTTAGGTCCATGCTGCTGCGTAATTGATGCATTCAGCTGTTTAAAAGATGCTAAATTAAATGAATGCAATTTCCCCAAATGTAGTCCATGTAGAGCCAAGAGATGTTTGGTGTCCAAAGTTTCTTGCTTTAGTTTACGATGGAGTTCATCTTGTAACAAGCTTATATTCCACCCATTAGCATGGTGCTAATTGCATGCCTAAGTCGTCACACACTTGCCTTAAACCATGTTAAGTACTCTACATCAGACTTGTTTATGTGGTCTCCAAATACCACTGTGGTATTATCACAGTAATACAAACTAGGAGGAAAAAGCTGGTTAGCATTAGCTTCATTCTAGCTGCATTAAAACAGCTCCACTCACCACAGAACACTGACACAAGTTTATATGATAATAATCTGAGGTAATGAAGTCAAACAACTGCCACTGAAGAGACAGAAAGGCAAAATAAACCAGTTCCTTGGTTTCGATCTGTAGCATGATCAGCTAACTTAACATTAGCTTAGCAAGAAGGCTACTGACCCAAACAATGCCCCACAGTACAGTACAGGTTTGATTCTGACTTACTGCTCTGCGGAAACAGGTTTAAATGATGAAAACGGATGTCTCAGAGAGCAAAGGTGGTGTTGGAGTGACAGAAAGCCAAAATCAAATCTGTTCTTTGGTGTTTGGGACAGTAGCCTTTTGGCTAAGCTAACCGTAGCTTAGTTAGTAGGCCAAACTTGCCAGACACCATAGGCTTGGCTTCAGTTAACTGATGCTAAAATAATGTCCATTTAGAGGATATCTGAGAGCACAAAGTCAAGTGATTGGAATGAAAGCAAAAACAGAACATGTTCTTTTTAAATACCACAGTATACCGTATTAACAATATGCCGCTCAACGTAAACACAATTAAAATGGACACAAGGACATCATGTAGCTAAAAAAACAGTAGCAATGCCCACCTTGAAGTCTGAACTTAGTCAGTGCATGTATCCATACTTTTAGTTTGAAGCAAATGTGTGATGATTTGTCCATTGTTGAGTATAACCTTCTATTACTTGTTATCTATGTTAGCCTTGTAGCTCCAGTGCAGGACTAAAGAAGCAAACTTTACACACCAAACATGTCTTGGCTGATTGACTGCATCTGGAGTTAGAGGAAAATTGTGCAAATTAGATTTTTTCGTGCAAGAAGTTTGGAATCTGTGTGGCATGTGGTGGATATGTGCATGCATGCTGAAGAAGGGGCGAGTAAAACTGAGAGCTGGAGCCCGATCTAATATTCTGCGCTGTGCATACGCTGCCTCTGAGCACTGGGGTGGGGATACGCTGTGATAAACAACAGATCTGACAGAGCCCAAGAGCCCTCCTGACCCACATGTACAATTACTCTGTACAACAAGCACTGTGTATAAGTACACACATACACAATTGACACCACTAAAACCACATTATCCCCTGATTGTGTGCAGTCCACATCGTCAGTTTTGGATATGATGCAGGTCTGGTACCAGGTATGAGAATCAGGCTGATATGAGGAGACAATGCTGGCATTTTCACACTCTGTGATGAGGTGTTTTAGCTGTGTATTTCTTCCTGTGGGGTTGTAGAGTGAGTAGTTTCAGCATGAGGGACCACCTTTACACGTTTATCTAAAGTGAGGGCTTCATTTAAAATGTTTTGAAGCTTAGTAGTAAAAGAAGACTTGTTGAATTGGTATTGGTATCACTGATACTCAAGGTTTCAATATTCATAACGATATTGAATTTAGTTCCATTGCAACTCTATTGAAGTGTCTTATTCAGGGGTGTAGATAGAACTGTAAAATTGGGTGGCCAGGTTAGATCCAGAGATTTTATTTGGGTGCCACATGGGTAATGGTATTATGACACTGTAATAACACTAAACAAAATCTGTCATGACAACTCATGACAGCATATGAAATATTTATGGCATAATTAAGCTATGTAAGTATGTAAAGCATTCAAGTAAAGCTTTATTTAAAGGTTATTTGCAAGTGTGTGGCTACACTGTTTTTTTGGGGTTTTTTTGTATTTGTGTATTATTTTCTCTTAGCATGTCCAACAATGTTGTTGCATTATACAGCATTTTAAACAAATGTTTACTTTTCAAAATACCTATTGGTCCATTTCTTAATGAAACGGTCAGTGTAAACAGTCGTGGGCTGGAGGTTACGGAACTGGCCCTGTAAGGTTGCCGGGTTGATTCCCAGCACTGACAGTCCATGACTGAGGTGTCTTTGAGCAAGACACCTAACCCCCAATTGCTCCCCGGTCGCAATGGATAGGGCTGCCCACTGCTCCGGGCAAGTGTGCTCACTGCCCCTAGTGTATGTGTGCTCACTAGTGTGTATGTGGTGTTTCACTTCACGGATGGGTTAAATGCAAAGGTGAAATTTCCCCGTTTGTGGGATTAAAAAGTGTCACTTAAATTGCTGTTGTGTTTGCAAATGTACACATACAATACATTAAAAAATAAAACAATTGACAGCAACGATAGAAGTGTCGTGTATGAAGGTCTCTGATTGCTCTTCATCCCACATTTTCATGGCTCTTTTGATGTGGCTGGTTTTGGCAGCTCAAGCTTATCGCTGTGAAAAAGGCCCAGCAGCCCATCTAAAGAACATATTCATCTGTGAAACACACCCTGGGAGTGTAACATCCACACCTCCTCCCAGTGAGTCACCCCAAAGCATATGAACAGGAGCAGCACCAAAGCCACTGGAGCTTACCTCTTCCTTGAGATGAGGTATTCTAGGAAGAGAAAGTGTCAGAGCTCTGCAGGACATCTCAGACAAGGACCTGACATGAAGTAAGTCAATTTTGAATTTTTCTGAAAAGTATCTGAGCCACTGCATATGAAATAAAATGAAGATTGCTGCAACAGACCAGCAGAGTTACACCTAAGAAAATGTCACCTCTCCTCTCTCCCACACTTCCACACATATATTTTCAATTCCCAAAGGTGAGCCAATGTCACCAAATCCCCACTCAGAACTTATATCAAATGAGACCAGCTTATATTTTCAAGGTTGCCAGTGAGCCAGCAGCCATGGTGATCCATCAAATGAGTGAAACAACGTGCGGCAGCGAGTCCAAGCCAGAGAGAGAGAGAGAGAGAGAGAGGATTAAAAGGTTGGGGAAAAGAGGCGGAAATGGGGCGATGCTGTGCACGCCTCGTGGCCATGCCTTTATCACCGTCTGCAGAGAGGCTACTCTGCGCCAGGATAGCGGGTGACCCGTGCTCGAATTTACAGCAGTGCTTCAATCCATAAACATGGGCAGATCAAGCCAAGAGATAGAGCACTGGAGATTGCGGCAGTGAGGGCCCCTTTCTTACGGCCCACTGTGTTGTCAGGATCATGTCGATACGGGCCTGTCCCCATCCCATTCACTCCCTCAGAGAACACTCCTCAGACTGACAGCAGCGCATTGATAGTAAAGGCGCGACAAAGGTGGACACTTAATACAAAAAGAGAGGAATAATTAGATGAGCCCTCCACATCGCCATGCTGTTACAAAGCAAGAAGAAGAATAGAGAACAAGAACAAGAAGCAAAGACACACAGCTGGAGCTTGGAATATTTGTCTGAATCCAACAAGACCTGATTCATGTCAGGGTTTGGTCAGATGTGGTTTGGATATCATTTCTCAACATGGCCACCAAGGCAATGGAGGAGACCTGGCCTTTGACCCAGCATTGGGGTGATGCCCTACCACTTTTTGAATGAGTTCAGACGGGTTATTCCAGAAAAGAAATAAGTCCACTCCTCCTAAGTTTTGAAAGCACTGGGGCGATGCCCCATCACATCTTTGAGTTGTTTTGGAGATGAAAAAAAAGTCCACTCTCTCTTGCTGCCCCAATCACTGACCTATAGACACCAACAGACAGAGAGTAAAACTCAGAACCAGTTAAGATGTGCTTTTTAACTAGGAAGTGGAGTCGGCATGACTTTGTGTTTAGTGAGAAGATTTTTGCAGCAATGTTTTTTTACAACCTAATATGTACATGTGTGCTCACAGTCTTTGTGGTCAAAGTTAATATTACATCATTGTGTGGAATTTAAGTCATTTGCAGTTCTTTTTATTTGCTGATTCCTAAAAACTGTCTGCCTTAAACATTTTGGTTCATTATAGCATGACAATGCATTAGGATCCTGTTCCCATGCCTTATTAAGCTGTGTCAATGCATTCATTTTATTAAAAAGGGACATTGGCAGCACCTTGACAAAGAGCTGAAGTTAAGGAGGGCCAACTGTCCTTTGCTACAGAAAGAAAATATAAACCCCCTCTTTTGTTTTATTTTCTCTTCCTTTTTACTTTCAATGCCTTTAAACAATTTTTAACCCAGCACATTGGAATTACCCATGTTTCTGGCAGTTAGGTCCATGAAGTGTGTGTGCAAAACGGATGCAAGTAAAATGGATTTTGACTAAATTTTGTTGGGTTCAGATTTCAAAGTTTGGCTAGGGTCAGATTGCAGGCAAACAGCAGTTTAACATTCCACACAAAGTGTTACTGATTAGAGACGTCTTATTTAATAGCACTCATGGTGCCTTTTTCATCTCAGGTATTGTTGCATTGATCAATTGCAAGTTTCCCATATTAGTAAGCAGTAGTTATGTTGTATTGCTCTTGTGCATACTTACATTGTGTGTATTTCAGGCCTTTTGTTTACACAGATATCTACACGGGAAGGTGCCTTTAAAGCAGATAGTGGTAGATTAGACCGTGCTAATGTGACAAAACTTGTATAAATGGCATAAAAGTGGTCTTTAGCCAATAAAGAAATGTATTTTTCAGGTTGTCCGGGCTACTATGCATGCACATATCTACAGGAACAAGTTTTTCCAGTCTCCTCTTCTGATTACGTCTCTCGTACTTGTCTCTTGTCTCTTGAACTTGAATGCTAATAGCTCCCTCTTGTGAATAATCTTTACCCTTCTAAATGTGAGTGAGTGAGGAAGTTTTAAGCGAGGCATGCACATCTAAATTCTTTCTCCTCTTCTTTTTTTCCTTGCCAAATATTGTGGCCTACAGCTAAGGAGATATTAGCCTCTGCAGGTAGCAGAAAACAACAGGGCTCATTTCTCCTAGCATCGGTGAGCATTTAAATTGGATAACACTGGAGGCAGCTGCGTCTCTGCAAAGTGGCATGGACAGGTTGGATGATAGTATGGTGGTTCAGCTTTTCTGAGGCCTAATGGAGGCACTGCCTGCAGGCCCTCACCTCCAAGCAGCTCACAACAGACGCAAGAAAAACAAAAACAGCAGCAACGGCGCAACGAGCAGTGAAGGATGAGCTTCCCTGCCTAAGCCCGGCACTATCCCCAACACCACAGCGCTACCTCCAGGCACATAAACAGTATGCTAATTACCAATACAATTAATAGCATGAGGGGCCGTTTGTGGCTATTAAATCTGTTCATTTAAGCAAGACAGACGCAGCATTGTGGCTTCCTACATGCGCTTATGTCAAGTGGCAAGACTTTGTAAGCAAACACAGTTTTTTGGCACATTGCTTTCTTCGCATACACACACGCAAACACACTGACCTAATCGCACCTCTACTCACACACCTGTTGTGATGCCACAGAAGGCAGTCAGCAGGTTTCTGCCTTCGAAGCCAGCAGGTAAAATGGCAGCACTTCTCATAACATGCCCTCACACTGAGTTTGTATTACTTAAAGGGGAACTGCCTGCCGGACTCACATCGTCAATTACAGCAAAAGAGGGGACAATAAAACAGGAATAAACTGAGAATACAGTGCTTAATAATTAGAAATCACTGGTATTTTCAACAATAATAAAAGAATGTTGTAATTTTATATGAATCATTACATAATCTTAGTTCCTCAAAACAAGAGGACGAATTCTGTTAAAAAAATTAAACACTGAAAACTGAAACAAAGCAACAACTGAAAAATCATATTTTGCTATAATTGGCTTAAAATAGGCAACTTACTATTCTTCACTTTCTTCTTACTTTATTCAGTTTCTCAAATATTTGCAGCTTTGGAGCTAGAACCAAGAAACTTTGCAGAACCTATATATGAATAAGTTGCTTCTGCTTTGTACCCAATTTGACTTACGGTGTTCACGCAATATATGTTCACACAATTTTTTTTAATAGAAATGAATGGTGGAATGCTCAACATCCTGAAACTGAACGTTCACCTGAGATGATATATAATGTTTATAATTCTACCTCTTATTCCACCACAGTCAGTTTACATTATGTAGCAAAATGTTTATGGACTCTCTCCTCATGTCATGATCACACAAGTATGCTACTAACAGCTTAGCAACCACCTGGGGTCTTGTCCTGGTAGGCTGAGCCTGGTACACCCCCATTGGGAGGCATCCAGGGGTCATCTGGATCAGATGCCTGAACCTCCTCAGCTGGCTCCTCTCAATATGGAGGAATAGCAGCTCTACTCTGAGCTCCTCCCTGATGACCAAGCTCCTCACCCTATCAAATAAATTGTAGCCTGTCACCCTGTGAAGAAAGCACATTTCCGCCGCTTGTATTCGTAATCTTGTTCTTTTGGTCATTACCCACAGCTAATGACCATAAATGAGGGTTGGGATGTAGACCGACTGGTAAACACCACTTCATCATTACATTCTGGTACAGTGACCGCATTACTGCTGCCACCTGTCCCAGCCTGCGGCTGATCTCACAATCCCTCTTCCCATCACTCGTGAACAAGACCCCAAGATAAAAGGCAAGTCCTTTCCCCTTACCTGGAGTGGGCATGCCATCCTTTTCCGGGCTAAAACCATAGACTCAAAATTGGAGGTGCTGATCCGCATACCAACCACTTCATACTCAGCTGCAAACTGCTCCAGTGAGTGCTGGAGGCATCCATGTGATCCAGCCAAAAGAACATCATCTGCAAATAGCAGAGACACCACCCTCTGGCCTCCATACATAATGACCCCCTGACCCCGGCTATGCCTTGACACCCTGTCCATGAATATCATGAACAGGAGTGGACACAGGGCACAACCCTGGCGGAGTCCAACGCTAACACTAAAAGTCTGACTTAATGCCGAATATACAAACACAGCTCTCACTCCGGGTGTACAGAGATTGAATGGCCCGGAGCAGTAGACCTGGCACACCATACTCCCGGATGACCTCCCACAAGAGATAGATAGATAGATAGATAGATAGATAGATAGATAGATAGATAGATAGATAGATAGATAGATAGATAGATAGATAGATAGATAGATAGATAGATAGATAGATAGATAGATAGATAGATAGATAGATAGATAGATACTTTATTGATTCTGAAGGAAATTTAGCAAAGGAGCTACTGGAAAGGCTGCCACTCACAGCGGCGCCGGAAGTAGAGAAGGAACACAGGCAGTAAGCCTTCTCCAAATCCACAAGAAAAGACATGTAGAATGGGTTGGCAAACTCCCATGCTCCCTCAACAATCCGTGAGAGGGTGAAAAGCTGGTCCATTGTTCCACAGCCGGGACAGAATCCGCATTGTTCCTCCTCAATCTGAGGTTCAACTATCGGTGAAGTCTTGTGTGCAGCACCTTGGCATAGACTTTCCCAGGGAGGCTGAGCAGTGTGACACCCCGATAGTTCACACACACCTTGTTTAAAACTAGTGATCACCACCCCGGTCTGCCAGTCCAAGGGTACTGTTCCTGAGGTCCATGCAATATGGCAGAGGCATATTAGCCACGACAGCCCCACAATATCCTGATCCTTAAGCATCTCCAAATGAATCCCATCCACCCCCAGTGCTTTGCCACTGAGGAGCTTGCCAACTACCCAACATGAGGGAGGCATGTTTGCTGGATTAAGGAATTCCTCAAAGTGCTCCTTCCACTGACCAACAATCATTTAAAGTCAGAGTTTCTCCCAACCACTCCTAAATTGTCAGACAGTTGTCTAGAACCTCCTTGAGGCCAACCATCAGTCTTCCCTGCCATCTGATCCAACTCTCCACCAGATGGTGATCAGTTGACAGCTCAGCACCTCTCTTCACCCAAGTGTCCAGAACATATGATCAAATGGACAAATGACCTTTGACCCAATGAACATCCTTGAATTTGAACTTGATGTTCATTATGGACAACCTATGTCTGGCACAGAAGTCCAATAATAATTCACCATTTGGATTTAGATGGGACAGGCTGTTCTTCCCAATCACGCCTCTCCAGGTCTACCAGTCATTGCCAATATGAGCACTGAAGTCTCCCAGTAATACTATGGAGTCTGTAGGCGGGACCCTTTCCAGAATCCCGCCCACTCGCTCCAAGAATGCCGAATACTCTGACCTGTTTTTTGGTGTATAAGCACACACAACAGTCAGAGTTTTCCTTTCTGCGATTTTAATTCGCATTGACGCGACCCTCTCGTCCACTGGGACAAACTCCAACTGTATGGCCACCAGCCAGGGACTCATGAGCATCCCCACATCCACCTGTCACCTCTCACCCTGTGCAACCCCTGAATAGGAGAGGGACCAACCCCTATCCAGGAGTTTGATTCCAGAGCCAACACTGTGGGTGAAGGTGAGCCCAACTATATCTAGTTGGTACCTCTCAACCTCCTACACAAGCTCCGGCTCCTTCCCCCAGTGAGGTTACATTCCACATACCATGAGCCAGTTTCTGCCACAGGAGCCTAAGCCACCAAGGGCATCCCTGCAATCTCCCACTGCCTATATGACACTGCACCGCTCCCCCATGCTGGACCTTGCGGGTGGTGGGCCCACATGGTTTTCCCCACATTGCCTATTCAGGATGAGCCCAGCTGGGTTATGTGGGCTGCCTGGCCACCAGGCACTCACTGAGGGACATTACCCCTGGCCTGGTTCCAGGGGTAGGTCCCGGTGACCCTCTCCCGGGCAGGGTACGCGATTGTCTGTGTCAGTTTTTCATGGAAGGTTTCACTAGTATTAAATAACATATTTATAGAGGGTTTAGTATTCATGAACTGCTTATGCCAGTGATTGAAAGACATAACATAAGATGCCTTGTGAAGTAAATTGAATTTTGTATTGACATCATTAAGGCATCATATCCTAAAATGACAAGATTTTTTTCCATTAATAGCACTTTTATGAAGCATCACTTTCAAGTAATAAAACATATAATACAGGATGTTTATATATATATATATATATATATATATATATAGTATTATGTTTTGGGGTTTTTTGGCATTGAATCAAAAGGGCAGACTCAAACCTGTTGATAATGAATGTGAATTATATTTTATTATATAATTACTTCTAAAAAGTGTAGCAAAATGACAATAACAACAGTCAGTATTGAGGAGTTGTGTATTAGCAATTAGGTCATCAGGAACGGAGTGAAAAAGAGAGAAATAAAAAGAGAGAGTGGAGTAAGAGCACTAGGGAGAGGTTTACTCCCTTGCTCCCATTGCTTGCTGCTGACCTCCTTGGCATTGTGCGGGTCGCTAATTCCTCAAAATTAGCAGAACGGAATGAGAGAAAAAAGGTGGGGTACTTAGAAAATCTACATTGGCTAAAAAGAAGAGAGAAGTGCACCTCTTTGTAACCACCAGTTATATTTTCCAGTTCAGTCTTTTTTTATTCACTGTGAAATAACAGATGTCCTAACAAGAGATTCAATCTAATAGCACTAACAGCTTAAACATTTTGACCTGAGTATGAAAACTTTTAGCTCCCCACAAAACACTCAGAAGCACATACACAAACACATTGAGTTGCAGAGAGAGGGAGCGAACAAATCTCTATAAAACAGCATAAGTGCTTTTAATGCAAAGTGAAAACAGATCAAAGCATGGATCGGCTTACACTCAGTCTGTTTTCTAAGCTATTGACTCTATCATTGAACTGCCTGCTCAATCACCCACACTCAGGCTTAAACAGCACATATAAATTGTGCCTAATGGTTCTTTGTGGTCAAAATTAACAACATCTAAAACATATGATGCAACACATCTGGCTTGTGTGAATCATACCATCTTATCACTACAGTTTTGATTACTACCAATACAATACGCTGTCTGTTGTTTTTTCTCTTTAACTAATTAGTGGAACTTCAGTTGTTTTCTTTTTAAATGTGGTACAGTATGTCCTGGGTTCCTCCTAATGCAGGACAATGCTAGACCTCATGTGGCTGGAGTGTGTCAGCAGTTCCTGCAAGATGAAGGCATTGAAGCTATGGACTGGCCCACCCGTTCCCCAGACCTGAATCCGACTGAACGCATCTGGGACATCATGTCTCGCTCCATCCACCAACGCCACGTCGCACCACAGACTGTCCAGGAGTTGGCGGATGCTTTATCCCAGGTCTGGGAGGAGATCCCTCAGGAGACCATCCGCCACCTCATCAGGAGCATGCCCAGGCGTTGTAGGGAGGTCGTACAGGCACGTGGAGGCCACACACAACACTGAGCCTCATTTTGACTTGTTTTAAGGACATTACATCAAAGTTGGATCAGCCTGTCGTGTGTTTTTCCACTTTAATTTTGTGTGTGACTCCAAATCCAGGCCTCCACTGGTTAATAAATTTAATTTCCATTGATGATTTTTGTGTGATTTTGTTGTCAGCACATTCAACTCTGTACAGAACAAAGTATTCAATGAGAATATTTCATTCACTCAGATCTAGGATGTGTTATTTGAGTGTTCCCTTTGTTAATATATAAAGTTGGTAGCTATGACATCTTCCCCTCTTCTGGGACACTTCCTACAAGATTTTGGAGAATGTCTGTCTGGAATTTTTGCCCATTCATCCAGAAGAGAATTTGTGAGGTCAGACACTGATGTTGGACAAGAGGGTCTGGCTCTCAATCTCTGTTCTCGTTCATCCTAAAGGTGATTTGTGGGGTTGAGGTCAGGGCTCTGCGTGGACCAGTCACGTTCTTCCACATCAAACTCACGCAATCATACCTTTATGGATCTTGCTTTGTACACTGTGGCTCAGTCATGCTGGAACGGAAAATGGCCTTCTCCAAAGTGTTTCTTCAACTTTGGAAACATAGAATTGACGAAAATGTCTTGGTCTGCTGAAGCATTAAGATTTCCTTTCACTGGAACTAAGGGATCTAGACCAACCCCTGAAAAACAACCCCACAGCATTCTCCCTCCTCCACCAAACTTTACACTTGGCCTAATGCAGTCAGACAGGTAACGCTGTCCTGGCAACCGGCAAACCCAGACTAGCTCATCGGATTGCCAGATAGATAAGTGTGATTCGTCACTCGACAGAATGCGTTTCTACAATTCCAGAGTTTATAGGCTTTAACATAAGTGCCAGCTGTTTCATCGTAAAAACTTGGTAATACTTGGTAGAACATGAGCTGTTGTGTCCAGTGATATAACAGTGTTATGTTACAATTACTGGTAACTGTAATGACAGATGGCATCATTTTTAATGCTATTATAGCTAACTAGGGTATACAGTAAAAATGGTCAATTATTAAAATTATGACTGTTATGAGACTGCTAAGCTGTTGTGACACCAAACATTATGACATCTATTATAATAAATAGTGGTAACGATAAAATGACATTCCCATGTTACTGAATAAAATTTGTCAGGAAAAGTTTACCACATGGTTAAGTCAATATTATGCAGCAGGTTTCAGGAGAAGCATTACAGAATATTATATATATAATAATATGTGTGTATATATACACACACACAATGTATCTCTTTAAATTAGCATAGCATTTAATTAAAACTGAATGTCTCATTATGTTTATCTTATAATTTTATCTTCTTTTTCTTCTGATTCTAATTAAATACTAATAATCTCTTTTATATCAATGTTTTATCACCTGTCTGTAAAGCACTTTGAGATGCCACTGGCATGAAAAGTGCTATATAAATTAAATTCGATATATATATATGTGTGTGTGTGTGTGTGTGTGTGTGTGTGTGTGT
Source organism: Pygocentrus nattereri (assembly GCF_015220715.1). Taxonomy (NCBI): domain Eukaryota; kingdom Metazoa; phylum Chordata; class Actinopteri; order Characiformes; family Serrasalmidae; genus Pygocentrus; species Pygocentrus nattereri. Next base: position 3,265,137 of record NC_051237.1, read on the forward strand.
GTGTGTGTGTGTGTGTGTGTGTGTATAAAAGGCAACACTGAGCCATATACGCACACCTTGTTAACAGTTTTTAGACATGCTTTCTTAACATTTTAGGGAAATATGATCATTTTCAATATAAAAAATATTGAATGTATGTAAAGTGCTCCTAGAGTGAGCAACACATGCTGTTAGGAAGGTATTTCTTCTTTTTAGTTTCTCTTCTTCTTTTAATTTAAAGAGTAAAGTGAATTGCGGCCCATTAAACAAGTAATCAAATCAGCGCAATAAATTCCCTGCAATCTTTCCCTTAATGAACCATTATTTTGTGCATGCGTGCGGAGGCAGAAGAGGTTATTTTCTCTCAGTAATTTTTAAAATTCGCTTCCAAAATGACAGTGATTACCAGAGGACTCAGATTGTACCCTTAAGAAACATATCATTTGAGACTTGAGGCGTGACTTTTATTTTCTGCTTCTAAAAGGCCTTGATTAAGGGTACAATCATTAAGAGTGTTTTTAAACTTTATCATCAACATGTTTTCCTCAAGCAGAAGCATCTAAAGACCAGCACGGCTCCTCCAATGATATAATACAGAAGTGCCACACTTTAATTACTGAAGGCCTCTCGAGATGAAGATTAAAGGTCTGTTAAATGCCCCCCCCCACCCACCCCACCACCCCTTACATCCTGGGTGGAAGTGAGATCAAGTGCATATGTGGATCATGTCTTCACAATCTCAGCAGTCAAATACACACATGATGGGGCCGGTGGGAGGTCAGAGGTTGGGTTAAAGTGGCATTCCCTAGCTCCCTCCTGGATCAGCATCAGCCAGCTGCCCGGACTCCATGAGCAAAGCATCCGCTTGCATTAATTAACTTCCCTCCAGTCTCTTTCTGTCAAACAAATGGCTGGCCCATTGTCACCTCAGAGAGCTCCTCTGGGTCATAATCGATGGTGGCTGCACTGCAAAAGTCTCTCTGCATATCAGCAGAGCATTTAACTGATACATTGCATTCCAAGGCTCTCCATGAATGCTCCTCAATCAGTTTTCTACATTATCCTACAAAGGGCAAAGAGCAGTAAATATGCTCTCAGTGAAACTGGCAAAAAGTTGTCTTGGCAATTAAAATCTTTACGTAAAAGTGTGTAGATCTTTCTTGTATTTTACTATTTTCCCTGAAGTGCTCTCATAGTGTTATGTGGTTTTATGTACCAAAAACATCATACTTAAAATTTAAATCCATATTCCAACCTCTCTTTATCCCATAGACTTACCTAACCTTTTGACTGATATATGCAAATGACTTCTATTCTGACTGGCCACCCTGTATTGTCCCTCATCCAGACTGTTTGGATGAGGGTGAAGTGCTGTAGACTAAGTGAGCAGATATATATGTAAATGTTGGTTTTCATGATGTCACAGTATTTTTAAGAAAATGAAAACAATTTCATTTTCCACAGTATGGGCCATTTAAAGATTAAGAGACCCTTATTAATCCCACAACGGGGAAACCCATCTGTGAAGTGGAACACCACATACACTCTAGTGAGCACACACACACTAGGGGGCAGTGAGCACACTTGCCCAGAGCGGTGGGGAGCCCAATCCGCAGCGCCCGGGGAGCAGTTGGGGGTTAGGTGTCTTGCTCAAGGACACCTCAGTCATGTGCTGTCGGCTCTGGGGATCGAACCGGCGACCTTCCGGTCACAAGGCTGGATCCCTAACCTCCAGCCCACGACTGCCCCTAATTCAAAGTTAAATGCCATTTCCTGTTATTAAATGTTAAGAAAATTTTACAGGATTGGACAACACTCCCAACCTCTGTGTTAGCATTTCTCAACCCAGTCCACAAGTCAGATCCACAGTTTTGCTGTAAATTAGCATATATGGAACCAGCATATAGCAAAACGTTGGTCCTCAATGAGGTTGAAAAAAATTGCTATATATACATATATATATATATAATCCTTAAAATATTAAATCTTCCATGTACAGCAGCACAACTCCTCAAAGCAGCCTGCAACTGTCCAAGCCTGGAAATCCTTCACATCACGCATCCGGCACTTTATGCATCATATGAACTGATATGAAGAATCTTCTCATCTAAGGCATTATGTACGCATGATTTCCCTGGTATTTTCCACCGTTTTCTCTAAATTGTCTGTTGCAGTCTATGTTTGCTTTTTGATAAAGTGACAAAAATAAAAACTCTTTCAAATTTTGTTGTTGTCCAGCAATTTATGTTACATTTTTTAGTATATATCGGTATGATTTATGCACCTACAACAGAGGCTCTTGATCCTGGTTATGTAGTCCCACTGCCCTGCATATTGTAAGTCTGTAACACCTCAGGAGGGGCTTTTTAATTAGTTTATTTGTTGAATCGGGTGTGTTGGGAGTAGTTGGGAGAAACTCTAAAATATGCAGGGCAGGATTGAGAACCATAGACCTACAACACATTTGGCCTACAGCATATTCTGAGTTTGACATTTCATAATTACTGTTCTTTTGTTAGAACTAGGCATCAAGGCAAAACACTGGAATTAACAATGAAACAGAAACCTGGGCGGGTCTCTCGAAGCATGTTCAACTTAGACAAGGTTCCTGACAAAAACTAACAACTGCAACCACAATTAACTCATTTTACAACAGTGATTAATAAATTCTCGTTTAACCAGGTTTATATACAATCACCCCGCGACCCTGTTGGAGAAGCGGCTTAGAAAATGGATGGATGGATGGATGGATGGATATATACAATCACATTAACAAAAAAAAACATAGCTATACTTCAGCCACTGTCTTAGTGCTTACTGTAACAATTCATTCATATTCTTCATACGTACATGGTTTGATTTGTTTCCTACTCTGAAAAGTGATATTTTCACATAACAAATGTCATTAAAAAGGTGACACTTTACTTGAACCCTGCTAAATAACACTGACATAACCATGTCATAAACATGTCATGGCAAATATCAAATGCTGTCATGAGTTATTATGACAGATTTCATCTGTGATATAAAATTGCCATTTTACCACTATGGGAATTGTCTGTAAATTAATAAATACATTATTATTATTATTGTACCAGTGTAATGTTATTTTTGCACTTAACTCTGATAGTAACATTATACTGTTACATTACTGGGCAGCAGCCTAAACTGTTATTCACCCCTGGAACTAAGTCCTAATCATGATCTTGCCTGTCAGTTGAGACTCCTTAGTCCACCCGAAAATGCAAGAAACTTTGGTGTGATTCTCGATGACCAGTGATCACTCTCAGCTCACATTTGTAAACCTGACATGGTCATGCAGGATTCTCCTCTTCAGGACCTGGTGAACATGACCCTGTCTCTCCAGGGAGGCCCCCACATGCTTGTCCAGTCTATTTTCATCTCTCTACTGTCTACAGCAACTCACTCTTGGCTGGCCTTCCTATGTGGCCTATCAGGGCCATGCAACTTGTTCAGAAAGCAGCAGCATAGCTTGCTTTCCCATCTTTCATAGTTCACTGATATCACTCCACTGCTGCACTCCTTTCACCGGCTTCCTGTAGCTGCCCACATCAGATTTAAGACCCTGATGCTTACCTACAAAGCCACAAATCAATTAGCCCCTCCCTGCTAGATGGCAATGGTCAAAACTCAGTCCAAACCTCAAGTCCTTCAAGCCTCAATTATGGCTCGGCCAAATCCACCATCCTTCAAGACACGTAGAAGTCCCTCATTGTCCCCAAACACCAATTAAAGACCCATCCCTTTGTAAAGCACTTAAGTGAACACTAATCTAGCACTTATTCAGATGTACTGTGTTGCACTGGCCATGTTTAAATTCTGCATTTTGTATCTGTCTTTCTATGCATCAGCACTGGCTTTTGTTTCTGTGCCTCAGCTAAAAGATAGTTTGAACTCATACGAGTATATGATATCTGCTATGGCATGCTTATGGATTGGCCATGTCAATGTTATGCAGCAGGGTTCAGGTAAAATACTACCAAAAGAAGCACACAGCATAAGATGTTTACAGCTTGGTAAAAAGTGATACGCCATCATGAGCCAGAAAATTCAGGATTCTGGCCAAACAAGAAATCCCATTTTGTGAGAAAAAACAAACAAAAAAAAACACTGGAAACACAACGGCTATAAATAAAGACGAGACTAGAAACACCTGGGAACAATAACTACACATGCATGACAGCAATAATAAGGGAGTAGAGCTAGGGAGAACACAGGGCAGGAGGAGAGCCAGACCAAGAAAACGGTGGTATCTTTGCATTTGTAGTTCAGTATAATTAAGTTACATCATAGGCTGAGAACAGAGACACTGTATGTGTGAACAGCACCATTAAAAAGTCCTTTTGATCCCTGTTTCTTACAGAATCACGCCAGTTGCTGATACAGCACATTTGATCCTACAGCATCTTTGTTGAGCACATTCTGTGAATATACACATTCAGAAATAAAGATACTAAACTGTCACTGGGGCAGTACCCCTCTTGTCACTGGAGTGATACCCTCAAGGGTTCATCTCAGTACCTTTAGTCACTGAACATAATTATTCCATAATCCATTGAAATTATATTTCTAAGTTGTACTGACTCCACACCTCGTCTCGTCTCCAGGCTTTTTAGTTTATTGTTCTGTTTTAAAACGTTAGGGTGTGCTTTTCACCTGGCAAAAACTTATTTAAGGTAAACAATTGGTGAATAATGTACCTGCACCGAACCTTTATTTCCAACAGGGTATAACTCTCACTTTTAATCCCTGGCCTTCTCTTCTCTCTCACAAAAAAGCCGGCTGGAGTGGGCTTTGTTAATTAATCACAGGAAAACCAGTGAACATTGAATCTGATCCAATTAGATGCGTGCTGAAGCACATGTGGCCCGCGGATGGGCATGCATCGCCTGCTGACTGCAAACAACAACAGTGCTCTGATTGAAATGGCAACGCTTCAAACGGATGGTACGTCCCCATGGACACCGCCCAGCGCTCGCGACTAAATGAAAAGTTATCCATCTCATTGCAGGTTAAAGGGGGAGGGAAGGGGGCAGAGCCCTGCTGCATATGGAAATGGATAAATCTTCAACGCCCTCCTCTTCATAAAGCCCGTGGATGCATCCACGCATACACAAACACAAAGTAATAAGCCGCTCTTTAAATGATGCCGTATTCCAAAACTGAGAGGTATTTTGTTTAGTAAAGAAGAAAAAAACATATTAAGAAATGTTGAGCCAAGGACAAACAGAAAAAAGACATACATAGAGAGCAGAAAGTACCCTGTCCATAAAAAGTCTGCTTTCTTTGGCAATTTACTGATGTTTCATTTTCATTGTTATTTTTCGGTTAGATGAGAAAAACACCTGCAAAGGTTTCGTTAGCATGAATCAACCTTTAAATAATACTTTTTATGAATAATTCTTTTTATGTTTATCACGGTGTCATCCTTGGTTATAAAGAGTAGGTGTTGCTTAAATAATGATTGGCCAGTTTTCTTTTCCAGACTATAGTTAAAAGCACATACTGGAGCTACAGGAAACCCATTCCTGTCCATGAATGTCCTGCAGATATTGTCAGTAGCGTGTGATGGAGACAGCAGAAAGAGAGAGAGAGAGAGAGAGAGAGATGGCAGAGTCCTTCCTTTAGGCATGTGTGCGCGATTAGACTCAGCTCGGCAGCCCAGACTCTGAGAATGACCCTAAGTCTCTCTTCTTCCATCAGCCGTACTCTTGCCATTAGGACTGTAATAAAAGCAATGATGCATTAAGATGCATTGATCTGAATACTGACAAAAATGGTGCTTTGACTTGGCATAATTCAAGCTGGCTGCGCATAGAAAAATATATTACATCAATGCAATTCTTTCCAAAAGAAGAAAACTGAAACACGAAAAAAACGAAAAGTCTTGTCTGAAACCAAAACTGAAATTCAGGGTACACTGAGCTGAGAACCCAAACCGAGAAAAGGTGATGCAAAAAAAAGACATTTTACATAAATCATACTTACTGAAATGATTACAGAATGTAGGTACACAGCGTGGGTGATGAAACCCTGAATCCTTCATAACAGAAAACCTGTGGTCATTCATGTTAATGAATTCGATTGTATTTTAATTATATTTTGCACTTTGACTTTGCAGTTTGTGATTTTTTTCTTTTTAAAAACACTTATTTTTTGCATATTGAATGGAATGTCTTGTTTTTCAAGTGCTATCAAATCTTTAATGGAGATGTTTTTGGGTGTTTTCTTCTTATTACTCGACACAAAGCAGTAATTATACTTCAACTCTCATAGAAACTGTGACATTGCCAACATTTTCACTGTTGATTTGCTGCTGCTTAAACTGCTTCAATGCGTCTGCAGTGACCGAGCAGTAAAGCAAAAGAATCACAGTTTCTCATTTTCCTTATCAATAAAAAAAAATGTCAGGCTTTTTGGGACCTAAGAAAAAATATTGTTACCACACGCAATCTAGATGAGTCTAAAAAGCTTGGAAGTCACTTCAGCTGAGTTGACATTGCCTCTCTTTGGCCTAAAACCAAAAGTGCTTTTCAGCTGAAAGTTTTTGGTGGCCAAAATGTCCTATTGTTGATATACATCTTATGTGCAAATAACTGACATGTTTGCATCGTGTAAATTCAATCTGCATTTCTTGCAGTAAAGCTAGCAGTTTTGGAATTATATGTATATGTGCTTATTTTTAATTTAACTTATTTACTTTTTTGCCCAATTAAAAATCTGGGCTTTTCCATGTAAAAAATAAATCCTTATTGTTTACATTCCATTAATAAATGTGGTGTCAATTAAATTTTCCTAAAGAGTTGTAACTAAACTGAATTTTTGTGAGATCAGACATTTACTCCTATTGTTGAGATGTTCTAAGCCTGATGAGTGCTGATGAGCTGAGCCATAGAACATCTAATAACACTATATTTAACCAACATCAGCACTGTTACCAGACATTTATCACTGGACTTACAGGCAGGTGAATGTGCTGCATTGTTTGATTCATAATCAAAGCTTCATAATCAAATCAAATCTTTGTGAGATCAGAGATTTACTCCTAATATTCCGGTGTTTTAAGACTGAAGCTTCCTGATGATAGTATAGTGGATAAATAGCTGGAGATGTGAGACTGAGGCACAGAAAATGACATAATAATCTGTTTAACCCAAATCAGCATACATTTTGTGTTGCACTTACAGGCAGGTGAATGAGCGGCATCATATAACCAAATGAAATCTCTGTAAGATCAGAGATTTACTTATAATGTTCAAATGCGCTTGTAATGCTTTGCTAAACCCAAAACAGCAACGTTGGCATATTTTTAGTGTACGGCTTGCAGGCATATAAGCGTGCTGGACTGTATTTTTCCCAAAGAATCATAATCAAGTTAAATCAAATCTTTGTAAGATCAGAGATTTACCCCTAATATTCAGATGTACTGAGCCAGAAGCTTGATGCTGAGCTGAGCATAAACAACTGGAGATGTGAGACTGAGGCATGGAGTATTGCATAATTCTGCATTTAACCCAAATCAGCACTAATAGCTGACATTTAGTGTTGGATTTGCAGGCAGGTGCAAGAGCTGCATTGTATTTTTCAGTGGATTGTGAACCATTTTTAAAGAATTGGGTAACTTTTTTTGGAGTGGTCCTTTGTAGATGATTAATAAACTCTCAACAGGTTATCAGTAACACATCAACAACATATCAGTGAAGCAGCAGTAGTGAAGCATCTGAATACAGTGAAGTAAATAATTGCGTGTGGTGTGGTTGGACAATGTCAAACACTTACCAGCTAGCCTGGAAAGATAGAGCTTTCCCGCTTTCCAATGCCTCACAGCTTCCTCAGTGTACTTTGGTTTAAATCAGGGCTGTAACTTGCATGAACCCACTTCTTTCTTTCACTTTCATTGCTTGGTAATGCATTAATACTAAAATATGCCTGAGAGCTGTAACACAGCCCTGTAGTTTTGATGAGCAGATGTAATTTAATGCTGCAAAACCTTGTTAGGATGTACAGAAAGAGGTGAGTTCACTGTAGGACAGTACAGCTACGCCACTTATCTGGTTACACTTGGTCACAGGACAACAGATCGCCGACTGCTCCACTCAAACAGGGAATGTATAACTCCACGGTTCAGCCATTGTTGAAGTATCTTTTGTGACTCTTTTCGCCCATCACCTGTTCCTCTCTAATCATGTCGGAAAACTCAGAAGTGTGCCCTCTCCTGGTGACAGCAGAGTAGTGTCACTTTCCTTGCAGTAGAAAACACCACCAGGGCTGTCGTTAGAATGCGGAAGTGTTAGAATGGTGTATTATATCGAAAATGTATCAAACCTTTGTTATCGATCTATCGAGGAAAAGTTATAGCGTGATAATTATCGTTATTGTTTTATCGCCCTAACCTTAACCCAAAACCTACTCCTAACCCTGGCCCTACTCCTAACCCTAACCTTATCCTCAACCCAAAGCCTAATCCTAACCCTCATATGGTTTTTTTTTGTTGTTTCTTTTTTTTTTGGGGGGGGGGGTTACCTAATTATCTCCCCAATTTTAGTCATCTCCAATTCCATCCGCTAGGGACTCCCCCAATCACACGATACTATCAATGCTAGAAGGGTGAGGGCAAACACAGGGTTCCTCTGAGACCTGCGAAACCAGCCGTTGCTTCTTTTCGAACGGCCATCACTGGACAGCCAAACAGACTTGGAGGAAAGCGCCAACCACCAGATCTGTTACGTCAGCTAACAGACGCCTGAACTGACCAGTATCGCTTTGAGTGACGGGGGCAAAAGGGAGGGCCATCCTACCCACCCAGAGAGAACAAGGCCAATTGAGGGGTCAGTTGAGGGTTTGTTTCATTTTAAAAGGACCACTCAAAATAAAGTGTCAACAGGAATTGTAATCGATTTGAATCATTGTGAGGTTAGAGATTCACAGCCTTACATCTCATCTGTTTCACTCTTTGTCTGCCTGCACTGAGCTGGAGGAGTCCTTTTATCCAATCATCTCTTTTTATTCTGTCAGTGTCATTTTCCCTATTGCCTTAATATGTTTTGCCGGACACCCATTTTTGGGACCTGAGAAAAATGATTGTCACCTCCATATGCAATCTAGATGAGTCTAATAAGCTGGGAAGTCATTTCGGGTGAGTCAGCATTTTATCCCTGGCAGGATGAGAAAGCTGTGGCTGCTATATAATCCTTAGGAGCTTATGTGCAAACTTAGTGGGATGGAGAGGATTTTTTTCTCCTGGTTTAATTGGCAATTATTTAAGTCTTTCTGTGCATTGGGTTGCTCATAGTTAAATAGCCAGAATAATCATAAGCACCAGCTTAATGTGTAAATATTCCCTCAGAGACTCACCGCAAAAGCTGTCAATGCCGCTGCGTTCCTAATGCTTTAAGAGGACCTCTGTCTTTTGAAGTATGGAGCTGCGTAGTTCTCACCCCTCCATGAGAAAACAGCACATGGACACAGCAGCCCCACAAGAACAAAGGAATGGCAAATATGATGTGGATCAAGTAATGCTATGTACACTGTATGAATAACCCAAAGGTATGACAAATTTGAAAGAGGAGATGTGTTTGAGATGGAGGCGAAGGGGAGCAGGCTTGATGAAAAAGAAGTGCTCCCCTGGGCAGGCGATGAAGAGAAAGCAGGAGTGGAACGCTGCATTTATTATTCATGTGGAGATTTCTGAAGATAAGGGCACAGGAGTGACAGGTGTGCTCAAGTCTTCTCCCTAAGGAATTCAAAGGGTCCTCCAGATGAGAGAGAGAGACGAAGAGAAGGTGCAAGAGAGTGAAAAAAGTTATTCTTTAAAAAAGAAATGCAAGAGAAAAGGAAGGGGGGGGGGAGAACGCTCAAGGTCAGAGAAACAGAGAGGGAGAGAGAGAGGAATAAAAGACAGTTTCAGTGAGCTTTGTTTAACCCAAACGCCAAACTCTCTGACCCCCGCACGCTCCTGAACGGAGCCCCCGTGTTCAAATAGTGCATAGCTGACTCAGTCAGACAGCTTATTAGATGAGAACCAATGACTTCTGCTGTTTTTTTTCATTCTTCATATCCCCCTCCCTTGGGGGGGCCTGATAGAAGACAGCAGCAGAAAGGAATCACTACCTTTCCTCCCTTCTTTCCCTCGCCTTCTTTTTTTCCCCTTCCTAAATGGCTCATCAGGCGAAAACACTTATGCTGCCAGCAGCCCACAGAGAGAGGCAGGGGAGAGGAGGTCGCACACTCTTCCGTTCGCCGGGCTTTTCATTAGGAGAGCGGAAGCCTTGCACTCGCTCTTCCACAGCTTAAAAAAAGCCATTTTTTCAAAAGACCTCCTAACCCTTCTCTGAATCCAGGAATTCACGTTCCCGGCTTTGAACATAAAATCAATGGAAGAGAAAGAGATTGACTGGCCTTCAAAGATATCCATCATTGAGAGGTTTGGGGAGCCTCCCAATTATTTTATAGGCAAATTAATTAGGACAGACACTTTCAACTGCTGCCTCAAAGTGAACAAAGCAAACAGGCAGACAGTGAGAGAAGGAGGGGTGGCTGCACTCTTTCTCTAATAAACTCAGATTACCCTCAACATTATCATGACCACTTTGAACTAATCTTGTTAGCCTAAAATGGCTCTAAGCTAATCAAACACATTTTCTCTTATGGCCTGGTGGAACACGTTGGGCCTTGCCCTTCTTTGGGATTACAGTGCTTCCCAAAATCTTGATAACTATTACACCATTTTGTTGTTATTAGACACTAATAGTCTAATGCAGATGCTTGAAGGGTGTCTAAATAACAGTAATGAACGGTTAAATCAACGTTCATGAAGCACATGTTTTACATGACATTAATATGGACTATTATGTCATTTTACTGAGAGAGATTTTTCAAAATAAAAGTTCAAAATTTTAATTAAAAAAATTTTTTTTTGGTAAATTGTGTAATTTCTGGATTTACACCCACTTAATGATCGAAGGGATAGAGCAAAGTGATTTTGTCCAGAAATGAGGCGTTTTACTGAACATAATACACTTTTTATAAAAAAAAAATCTCAATAAAATGACACAGTATTCCATATAAACATCATGCAAACTATGTATACTTTATAAATTTTGTCTTAAACATTCATTGAAATGTTATGACATGTTATGATGTCTTATGTAGACACCCTTCAAGTAAAGCATCAGATTTTTTTATAAACAGCTTTTGTCAGTATTCGCAAGATGACGTGTTGACATAAGAGTCCTTATAGTAATTTCACTCAAGCACATGATATTTGTACTTTGTCCATCACTGACTGACATTTACATACAGGGAAATACAGTCGCATGTACAAGTTTGGGAACACATGGACAATTTAGATGTTTAGTGAAAAAAAAGTACAAATCCTTTACAGAGAACACACTTCAGCACATTGTGATACACACACACTGGAAAAATAATAATACATGAAATATGACGTGCAAAAGTCATATTTTGTACTTTTTCCAATATGATAAACAAATAAATAGAAATTAACTACAATTTGTGCAGAAATGTGCTTTTTAAGTGTGTTCTCTGTAGAGGACATTTTAATTTATGAAGATTACTTTAGCATGAGAGCATCTAAAGCATTCATAGAACTGATTTATGTTGTTCTTAATTACGCCTCTGCCTTATAAACTCTATTACTTGGGGTTGATGCTTCATAATAGTGATATAAATTAAATAGATGTACATCACTGACGTTTATGTGAATCCAACGTCATTTATAGCATAAAGCATCTTACTGGCTACTCATATTGATAAGCTGTTCATAAATACTCATGTATTGCTTTTTAAATGTGTTCATCAAGCTTAAGCACGTCATGTAGTCCCTATGAAAATAGCCTTAAAATAAAGTGTTTTATCTCTAATGCATACTTTCATGCGTCCTCCCCAGGCACTGCTTGTGTCGACGCGCTGTTTCTATAAAAAAAATTCCATAATATAATGAACAGAAAAGTCTATTCATTTAAGGAAAATAAAAAAGAGTCAGAACTGCCATTAAATAGAGGTTATTCTTTTATAAAGAGAAACTTCTGAAGAGATTAGATAGAAATTGAAAGGAAGGAGGAAGAAAGTCAAAGGAAAATAAATTAAAGAAAACAGAAGTTAAAAACAGAAGCTACAAGACCTGGTAGACAAGCAAAACGGACATTATTAGATCTTTGAGAGAAGATCCACAGGTGTTTCAGTCCATCCTGAGAAGACAACTCAATACTATGAGTCCAAAAGGATGTGTAGCTGACAAGAAGCCATTCACTATGAAAAGGAAGTAGACAAAAAAGTGGAAAATTTGCAAATCAAACAAAAAAAGCTGCCAGTGTTCGCAGAATAATGGCCTGACCACCCCAGAGTCCAGACCTCAACATCACTGAAAGTGTTTGAGATCAGAAGCAGAAAATGCAACCAACTTCTAAGACTAAACTTTGGAGATGTGGACAATGGTCTCTAACTTTAGAGCAGTACTGTATACTGTTTTAATTTCATTTTTTGTAACTGAAAAAAAAACCTCATGACACCAAAATAATAACACTACAGCAGAAGCTGAAAACCTACTGAACTGTAAGCGTAACTTAATGTCTGTCATGATTGGCCCCTCACAGTCCTGTCCATGTGTGCGTGCTGCGTTTTGGTCTAGTCCACATGCTTTCTTTGTTTTGAGTATCAGTCCAGCCCCCTTGTTGTCTAACTCCGCCCCTGATTGTTGCCACCTGTGTTTCAACCTGTGTCTTGTTATCCCTAGTTAGTCCTCGTGTATTTAAGCCCTGTGTTTGCCCCTTGTTTTCGTTGGTCTTTGTTGGATATGTATGTGCTGAATGTTTGTATGTTTCATGTACTGATTGGAGTGTTTTTGTTCTTCTTGCCACCGTTGTCTTTTGCCTGTGTTCTTTTGTCATGTCTGACCCTCATTATCTCTGTGTTGGCTATATGAACCTGGACCATTTTGACCATGACCCTGGATTTACCCTCAATAAAACTCACATCTCAGCACGTGCGTCCTCCTCATTGCTCCACGTTACAACATCAAATAAGTTTATCGATGGTAATTTTGAACCAATTCTATTAATTCATTCATCATGAAATGCTCACACACTGTAAAGGGCAGCTGCAGTTTTGAAATGGTAAACAATAAAAAAACAAACAAAAAAAAACCTATGATTTTATGAGGTTTTGATATCACAGAGACATTCAGGAAGTTGATCTGTTGCAAGTACTGAAAGGAGATTCGGACGAAAGCTGCAAGATCCGAATGCCTGTTTGCAGGGATTTAGCCTTCTCTGCTGTAAAAAGGAGATATGCATCAAGTAATATTAAGCTAAAATACCATAAAGTAAAATGATTCCAGCAAGTTGGGTGGCTCTTGCTCTATAATCACACTGTGTGTTTTGGACTTTAATGTGAGACATGGGGAAAGCTGACTAATTAAAGTCATTTCCTGTCTTCAGTCCGTAGAAAGTATTTACTGTCTTCAGCACAACCTCACCGATCACTGGGGTATAAATATCGCCAGCTGTGCACCAGAACACATTATGCCATGTTCATGCTTTAATGAACACGCACACACCCTCTCACACTTCTGCTCACTCCCACATATTCTTTACCTGTCCCTCTGCTGCAGCCTGTGTGTGTGATGTATAGCTTTTGCCACACTGCAGCAGTACACCTGTGGTGACGGCCACTCAGGCTTCAATTCGTGGCACAATTACTCACTTGCTCTTTGATTTATGAGGCTGGCACACCAAGTGTTCACTCATTTCCTTAAACACCAGCGAGCCATCGCACTGCTCCCCACACCACACCACCCCACAAGTCACATTCTCTTAAACCATCAGGGCTGTGTGAACACCTCCCAGAGCAGAGTGGTCAGAGCCCACAGCAGAGAAGAGAGACTCTGGCCAAGGAAAAATACAGGATGATGAGAAACGTAGGCGTATTATTACCATCCCCAGAAAATATCTTTAAAATGGTAACTTTATAGAAAAGAACAGAGAAAAAAAATAGGTTAAAGGTGCCACAGAATGACAAACTGTATTTATATTATCATAGTTGAATAAGGAGAATTACTGTTGTCTCCTCCGTCTAATGCAAATCCCACATTTGCAAAAGAGGGTGGTAAAATGGCCCAACTGTTACGACATACATCACCCTGCAATCTAGCCCAGGAGGTATTGTGAAGAACAAAATGACAACAAAGAAATGGCAATTAAAATCGCAGACTATGTGCAGAAATGTCCTATTCCAGGCTGTGAAGGGGATGTTGACACTTTCCATATCCTTCCCAAAGAACTGTCAGCAGGCATGGCTGATTTCCATATTTAAACGAGGCTGAAGTCGGGTTCCTATTCACAAGCTTCTTAATCGAATACTCTGTTCCACCTTAAATGCTACAGCTTGTACAGGTGCTAGAATGTATAGCATAAGAATATAACTGCGGCATCATTTAAGGTGGACAAGCTGGCAAACAGGAAGCCAACTTCAAGTCCCGCATCCCATTTTAAACAATATGGAACAGGCTTCCCTCAGCATTCGATGCTGAAGATAGAGGCAGGTCCATCTTTATTAGCATCACAACCCCAACCCCTTTACTACTTTACTTTGTGACCAAAGTCACATTTATAGGTATGTCAGAGAAAAATCGAATACAGAATAATTCTATGGCACCTTTAATTTTAATGCATTGTAATGAATGTAATTTTATTCCATGTAATCTGGACCGTTGCTATTGGTCGCCTCAGTATAGAATAAAATGAGTGGGGATAGTTTTTTTAGGGTTTGCCTGAATAATTAAAACACTTGAGTACTTGTTTGTAATGCTGGTGTTCATTTCTCTGTTTAGTATTCAGAAGATTTTTTAAGCCACAAAGCTTTTAGCTCAAACTAAAACACGTGATCAAAATGTTGTTACACAGAACAGGTATTGTTACTGTTTTAAAATATTAAAATTAATCGATAATCGCTGGTTTAGTTGAATGCCTCATAAACTGATGCCAAGCATCCATGTCAGCTTTCCACAGAGCGCAACAAACTGCACCACTTTCCAAGCAGCCTCCGACACTTAAAGGGCAAAGATCCCTCAGAAATCATACGTGGGAGTACTTTCAATTACTGAACGCTCAGTGCAAAATTTGTAATAAGCAGATGGTAAATCATGATGACAAGTTTGATATAGCGGGCCTTGTGTCCTCTGAGCTTGGTATCAGATCCAAGAGAACAGGCTGCACATGTCAAGCCACTTCTAGGGTGATCTACCTCACGTTTAGACAAGCTTGTAGCTCTAAAAGCTCTTCAATCACCCGTTCCACTCTAGCTCAGCTATAACTAGGCCTCAATGCTGCTTTCCCTGATAAAGAAATGGTAAACTAGCTTGATACTTGATAAAGTAAACAATGACTGAAAATGAAAATGAAAAAGCAAACTAAAAGAAACTACAACCATGACAGTGAATAATAACAAAACGAATTCTAATTCTTTACACCTTTAGAATCTAGACACATAAGTCATAAATACTGTACAAGTGATACAAGTTACTTATAAAAGCTGTATTTGAATGAAAGAGCTACAGTCATAGATTCTATCACAGCAGCATACAGCACATGAGCAGCTGGGCTACATCTGGTTATTATACATTATTGCTGTCTACTGGATACATTTTCAAATGCTGTAATAAATGTATTTCATATTATGGTTAATTATGAATCATTAATAATATTGAGTTTTATTTAGCTCCCCATTTGAAATCACACTAAATATGAAATGCAACTAGGAGCCTCAACTGCTATTTTTCAACATCAACTCAAGGGTATTTACCCTTTAATCTACACAGAAATCAAAGCCCTTTTTATTACATGACCCTTCAGTTTCAGGAGATCATATGCCATTGCCCTGCTGTTGGCTGCTCAGCTGTTTATCGGCCAGCTATGTGTTGCACCATTAGTTCAGGCACAAGAGAGGTAACCAAAGAGCTCAATCTAGATATGGCATTAGGATCTTAAGCCTCATTAGGATCTGAAGTTGATGTTCTCTCTCATCATGAGAGCCAAAGTATCATTGCCAGTACATCAGGCCATCATAAGGCTGAAATATCAGAGAAAATAAGAGAAACAGCCAAATGTTACAACAGTGCTACACAATGGATGGTGTACAGTTAAGAAGAAAGAATGCACTGGTGAGTTCAGCGATAGCAAACAACCTGGCAGAGCACAGAAGAACACAGCAGTGGATGATTGAAGAATACTTTCAAGTCATAAAGAAAAGCTGCTGAACAGATCAATAACACTACCTGAGATGTTGCCATGTATCAAACACCATAATAAAAAAAAGAACACATCAGTATGATCTTAGAGGCTATAGCCGAACTGGCTAAGCACTGGTGAGTCTATTTTATAGTATATAAGGACCATCAAGTTCTAACACTTATGGAACGATGTGAAGACCAGCACCAAAACTACGGAAAGAAAGTGTAAAAAAAAAAAAACTACCCATGATCAACTACCCATCTGTGAGTCAGCATAACATGAGCATGTACAGCTACCAATGGAATGAAATCACTTACCTTGGAGGTCTGCAGATGCACCTAAACTGCTCTGGCCCAATCAAGTGCCTCAAACCTTTTTCTTATTCATTTTATTTTAAGAGCCAAATGGTGTAAATGTTCTTGACCTTCCAAATAAATTCTCTGACCTGATCCCCACTGAGCATATCACTTACTGAACACAAGGCTGCAGGCAAAAGCCCTGGAAATAAGCAGAAATTGAAAATAGTTGTATCACTGCATACTCAGCATCTGATGATGTCTGTGGGTAGCTGGACCTCTTTTACTTCATATCCAGCCGAAAAGGCCATTAAGTACAAAGTACTTTTCAGCATCAGGGAAAAAGCAGAAAGCATATATTTAGCAGAAAATTTCACCCAACAAGTAAATATAGAACCATTTTTTTTCAGTATATAGTGTGTCCATCATTTACCTTTATTATAGCTCCTATTCATTTCAGGGTAACTATTTCAGCATTTTCAAAGAAATCTGCAAGGACAGCTTTCACATCTCTAAAGTTCAGTCTCAGAAGTTGGTTGCATTTCTGCATCTAAGGATCCAAAATAATCATCAGTCCATAAAGGGGAGCCACTTAATCCACCTTCAGATGTGCGGTTTCTGCACTGTGATGCAAATGAGCTTTTTAAATTTATATCTAAGGCTTATTGACAGATCCACATCCTTTCAGACCTGTAGCACTGACATATCTTCTCACAGTGCAACGATGAACAGAAACACCTGTGGATTTTTTCAGATCTGAAGCAAAAGTGGAGCTTGATTGAAAGCTTTAAGTGCTATTTATTTGATATGGACAGTTTTGGTGGTCTGTCAGGCCTTTTCCCATTTTCTGTATATCTTTTAATCATTTATTGACCTCCAGGTTTGGAAACCCCTGTATTTTTCATTAATTCTCCTTCCTTATGCAAGCCCTGATTGCTATGTGCCTTAGCAAATGTGAATGTAAATAGCTTTGAATTAAAGTTGCTCTGCACTTTAGTCCTATTATCATTTACAATGCAGCCAAAGCGACTCTTAGTTTTACTGTTCAGTTACACACAGACTGCATTAAAGCTAGTTTAGCAAAAGTGGCAGTTGCACAATTGCAATGCTTAAAATGTAGAGGCATGGTATTAAATAATACAGAATTGTCTTGTTTGGCTATTTCTCTGTTCTTTGATGAATGAATTCCAAGGCTATTTCTTTTAAATCTATTTACAAGAGATGTGTTCTCTGGTGCTGGAATACGCATAAGAGGGGTACTTCTCATTCTCTGGCTGTCTCTTCTTTTGAAGATCAAGACATTCTCTCCTCTGTTGTCCTGACATCATTAATACCATCATCTTCTACGATGCCCTGACTTGAAGTATGTGCCGTGCAACTCATGAAAGAAAGAACAAAAGATGAAAAAATAAAAAACAATGCGATGGAAGCAGACGGATGGAAGCAAATTAGTGGCATGCTTGTTGTCCATGTGATTCATATTAGCCAGTGCTGACTAGCCCATTCGTCCTGTATGGTCACAAAGATAAAGTTCAGAGTCTCGCATAAGCCTTAACAACACGTTTGACCCTCAACTCAGGCTGAATGCCAAGGAGATGACTTTAGGAAGAACTTTGATTTAATTAATTTCACGTTGTATCACTGCATCTGACTGTCTTTTTTGCTGTCGGGATTAAAATTAATGAGAGGTCTAAAGGGGAGCCACAGAAATTGAAATGCATTCAATCCACAACTCTTCAGTACAGTGCTACCTAATCATACATTATGTATGCTTATCTACTCATAGGGGATTAGGGCTGTGGAGTCTATGGTGTTCTGTTGTCTGTATGTCACTTCGGAGCTGAGCTGCGGAGGCTGCCCTGTGCCAGTCCGCATACTGAACGAATGTATTCTGACCGGGCCAACAGAAGCCCTTTGCTCTAAAGAGCATCATAAACTCAAGGCTGTCAGATTCACTTCTAGCTCCTCTCCGTTCTCCACAGAAAGGCAACCAAAGGTTCTTCCTTTCACCTTCATACTCTCTCACTTCTAATAACATACAGTAGCTCCTCTTTCACACCTCACGCTCGAAGCAGCCTTGATGATCAAGTGCAAGAAAGCAGAAAGCTGGCATTCACACCCAAGCATTGTGCTCACTCTCTTGGCCATGCTCTAGGATGCCTTGAAGCCTGGTGTGAGTAAGCTGGAGGAACATTTTAGGTGCCAAGCGTTGGTGCTCATGAATGTGTCATCTTACGCTACAGTCCAAAGTATAATGGACCAAAAGCAAAACCGAAAACCAAGCACCAAATTATTGTTACTTTGGGTACTATTGCATAAATGATGTTTATTTACACTGTTTTCTATTTTCTATTCTTAAAAATAAAAGCTGCTACAAAGGTTACTTGGAGCCTTGCTGTTAATTCCTTAAAGAACCTACCAGTGAAGAACAGTGGGCCTTATTCACCGACCAATCTTAAGAAGAAATTTCTCCTTAAACCCACTTATCTTTCATTCTCCAATGTTTTGATATTTGGGATTTGTTCTTAGGTAAAAACAGAACATACACACACTCAAGAGCACTGAGGTGTGAACAGTGGTCAGGTCATGAATCTGACCACTCTTTCTCGAGAAAAAATTAAGAAAAAACTTAGGAAGGTATTGGTGAATGAGACCCATTGTTTGTGAATGTTTTTGAAGTTTAAAGAACCTCCATCTAATTTCAATTAACAGCCTCTTCTTATAACTGTACATCCAAGTCAAGAAACATTGAGGCACCATTAAAGGGGCTGCTGGGTTGTTGCCCTCCTACGGCCTCTTCCACGTCTCCTGGTGTACTGGCTTGTCTCCTGGTAGCACCTCCAGCCTCTGGACACTACGCTGACAGACACAGCAAACCTTCTTGCCACAGCTCGCATTGATGTGCCATCCTGGATGAGCTGCACTACCTGAGCCACTTGTGTGGGTTGTAGAGTCCGTCTCCTGCTACCACGAGTGTGAAAGCACCACCAACATTCAAAAGTGACCAAAACATCAGCCAGAAAGCAGAAAGGTACTGAGAAGTGGTCTGTGGTCCCACCTGCAGAACCACTCCTTTATTGAGTGTGTCTTGCTAATTGCCAATAATTTCCACCTGTTGTCTGTTCCATTTATACAACAGCTGTGAAATTGATTGTCTATCAGTGTTGCTTCCTAAGTGGACGGTTTGATTTCACAGAAGTTTGATTTACTTGGAGTCATATTGTGTTGTTTAAGTGTTCCCTTTATTTTTTTGAGCAGTGTATATATAAAAACTATTAAAAAAATACAATATATACAAAAACTATAAAAAGTCAGGGCTGGAAAAGGGGGTTGTTCTTTAAATGGAAAATGAAATCAATGTATGTGTGTGTGTGTGTGTTTGTGTGTGTGTGTATGTGTGTATAGTGATTCATTTTCCATTTAAAGAACAACCCCCCGTTCCAGCCCTGACTTTTTATAGTTTTTGAATAATGACTTTAAAATTTGCATATCAAATTAAAGTAAAATACCCATCCTTAAAAGCAATTGATTGCTTTTTACATTTTGGCCTTTTAGAGAGTACAGAGAGTTGCTGGCAGTGGCTGAATATGTTAATGACCAGTGCAGGAGAACAAAGCAATTAGCTTCACTTTGACTATTTCTAATTCTCACTGCTGCAAAATGATTTGCAATGTGTATTTTAACACTTAATATTTCCACAATGAAAACAGCATTTTTACCCTGTTATCTCCAAAAACTGATCCCCATTTTTGATGGCTGGAATTCTGTATGCCATTTTAATACAAAAATGCTGTCCTGCTCATCCAAAACCAATTCCTTACTAAAATCAATTACCAAGACGTCTTTAAATCAGAAGAGCAATGAAGCGCTATTTAAGCATCTGTCACAAACTACGCTTATCTGGCAGAAAAATAGACATTTTTTGTAAAGAGAAGATAAAAGAGAGTGACACCTTGAAGAAACAGCTAATTCAAAGCAGACGATAGGATCAGTGTGCCACCGCTGTGAGCGCCAAACCAAAGAGAAAAGGCTAACTGAGCGAGTGGATGTGGAATGCAGAGTGGAGAGGAGGCGGTGATGCGGCAAGCTGGGCGGCGACTGTCCCTGCATAGGAATGTGCTCTTTAAGGGTGGGCCTCTCTCCTCTCCTCTCTCCTCCATCGCCCAACCACAGCATGGGAGGCGGAATTAATGCAACACTGCAGCAACAGGGCTCCAAAGTAAAGAGAGCCGCTTAAGAGCAAATCCATCTCATCATCATCTCATCACAAGTGGCTGCGTGTGTGTCTGAGGGTGCACATGAGAAGAAAGAGAATCAGGAGAAATAAGGCAAAGATTACATGGAAGTTTAATGACAAAAACAATGAACACAGAAGCAGAAAAAGGGGGATTTTATATAGATGCTCTATTGTACTGTATGTATTAGAAAGAGACACACTAAAGCAAAATAAGACAGGGCAAATCGCTACCAGGGCAGTACAATGCATCGTTCCTAAACCACTATCATGCTATCAGCCTTCGTCATACTTGTATCCCAGCAGTGAGCAACACTCAAATGAGCCTCCAACAAATTTTTTTGTTTCGTGCTGTCCATTGCCTGATGTTTGAATACTGAGGATCTGTGTTGGGTGTTGAGATGGAAAAAAGTGAACAATATCTGACAATATCTGTCAAACAAAAAATCCACATTACTCAGCATTTTTGAACATTTGAATAGTCGTGAAATACACATGCACACACATTATTTAAGCCACGTGGACAGGTTGTTGGGCAGACACACATTCACACGCACATTCACACCTAGGGGCAATTTAGCATGTCCAATTGGGCTGACTGCATGTCTTTGGACTGTGGGAGGAAACCAGAGAACCCGGAGGAAACCCACACAGATACGGGGAGAACATGCAAACTCCACACAGAGAGGACCCTGGTCACCCAGCTAGGAATCAAATCCAAGCCCTTCTTGCTGTGAAGTGACAGTGCTTAGTCATGGAACAGTATATTATAATTTTATATGCAAATTAGCTCCTCTCTAACATGTCCTCATTTTGAAGAACAATGAGAAGTCTGAACTCTGTACTTGTACTCCACCACAGTGCCATGAAGAAACCTATGTCTTATGTTTTGGTCAGAGTTTCTCCACCTGTTCAGTCCAAATAAGGAACCACTGCTCTGACACTGGATAGTAGATAGCACAAAACGCAGCTACAGAACATGGGAAGCGCCACAGAAATGCTAAATAACTCTTCACAAACTCACTGTTTTCCAGCTAAAGGTGAAATATAATGTGACTAGGCTGGTAAGTGTTAGTTAAGGTAAAAACAGCAATCATGGGCTGGAGGTTAGGGAACCGGCCCTGTGACCAGAAGGTCGCCGGTTCGATCCCCAGAGCCGACAACACATGACTGAGGTGCCCTTGAGCAAGACACCTAACCCCCAACTGCTCCCCGGACGCTGCGGATTGGGCTGCCCACCGCTCCGGGCAAGTGTGCTCACTGTCCCCTAGTGTGTGTGTATGTGGTGTTTCACTTCACGGATGGGTTAAATGCGGAAGTGGAATTTCCCCGCTGTGGGACTAATAAGGGTCACTTAAACTTAATAAAGACTGGATTGACAGCCTTGTAAATGTCAGACCCTGTCATCTCCCACAGGTTTGTGGTCTGGGTTTAATACAGCACAGTAAGATTCATAATTCACCAGTTTTTCATCATTTATCAATTTTTGACAGTTTGAAAATGTCTTTTGTTCTTTATATTGTGTGTAAAATTTCATGATAAACGGACCAAAAAAAATGACCCAAAATGACTTGGAAAAAAGTCTGGTTCCATAGACTTACATTAAAAGTAAAGTTGTTTTTTCCATCTCCTGTAAAGTTACCATTTTGGAGATGCATGGTTTTGTTCTGACAACAATGATATATAACTCTCAGAAAACAAAAGTAGATTTATATTTTTGACAGTAAATAAACACCTGCATTTATGTTGCGATCCCTGGTTCCATTCACTAAAGAAATCTTATACTAATCTTATTATTGTTAAGAATAAGTCAGTTTGTTTCTCTACAATGCACCATTTCACATCAAACCACTCTGAATGACTTTACATCTGAACCATTAGAAAT
This sequence comes from Pygocentrus nattereri, assembly GCF_015220715.1. Classification (NCBI taxonomy): domain Eukaryota; kingdom Metazoa; phylum Chordata; class Actinopteri; order Characiformes; family Serrasalmidae; genus Pygocentrus; species Pygocentrus nattereri. Next base: position 3,287,799 of record NC_051237.1, read on the forward strand.
TTAGAAATATCCATGGATTTCGTCTTTACACACATCACATAAAGAGTGTAAGAATGTGTTTTCAATATACTGAAAAGTAATGCAATCACAATTTGCAGCAATTTCACTGTAAAATTGTATTTTGTTCACACAACCCTAACCAGAATATTGAATTACTGCCTTAATTGGCCCTCTAACCACATCCTATCCATTGCTAGAGTGATCATTAACACCACTTTGTAATAGTTTATCTGGTTGAATGTTTTATTTCTTTTTGCCTTTCAGAAATATTTTTTGCAAATATTTACTGCAATAACCTAGAATACAACAATAAGACTTTCTCCTCAATACTGTTTATCCCTAATCAGTAGACTACAGAGAGCCATTACTGTTTCTAGCTACTGTACTGAATGAGTCTATGGAGAGTAGATGGATATTAGCAGAATGATGGGATGTTTGTTAACATTGACCTATTAAATATACAATCCTCTGAAGAACATCCAACACGAGCTGCACTTCAAAGAGATAATACCTGATGCATGGCTGAACAGGTGCATTCTAGGAAATCCAAAGCCAGTGTTTGCCTGCTTGCACAGTATCCGCCGGGTCCCCATGCCAACCTGCAGGCTCAGGCTCACACAGCTGGCTTGCCAAGGTTTACCCAACTACTGCCGAGAGCGGCTCGAGAGGCTAGCCACATTACACAGGAAGCTGGTCTTTAATTAGGAGTGGCTGCTCCGGCCGATCATCCAAGTGTGAAGAGCAATCAGAGATGGGGGTGAAATGGCAAAAAACAACCCGGCTGAATGCTGCAGCTGATGTGGCCTTTTACCCAGTGCAATCCTATGGCTATGACAGGACAGCCTGTTTTTTTTTTTTGTTTTTTTTTTTGTTTTTTCTCTCTCTCATCAGGTTTGCCGACCTTAAATTTGACGTGACTTACAAATCTAGGCCATTTTTACCGACAGCCCATATTTTTTTTGATTGTTAGCACACTTTTGATTTTAAAATGTGTTAAGAAAAAATGTTTCCCCATCACATGCAGGAGGGAGAGTGGGGTTGGTTGGCTCATTGGTTTTCATTCTTGGCCACATGTCCCAAACATTAGCATTACTAGCAGCAAATGAAAGTTGAACATATAAGCTAAAAACATACACTTTCAGGACCTCAAAATACTTCCTGGAGCTAGTGCACTTATGACTAAATTTATGTTATGCATTTGTGCCAACCAGCCCCACATGAAATCGGGGTGGTTGGCATAAAGTTAGAATTGAAAAAAAAAAAAGAAGAATATAGTCAGAGTTTTACATAAAGGAAAGCACAAATGTAAACATTTAATAGCCTCCAAAATGTTTTAAATCAATTAAGTGTTTTTAGCTGTTTTTATTATTTTTTTAAATGTATCTTTGGCTTATACTCCTGTACTTAGGTAAAAGAAGAGATACCCTTTGTAAAATATAATCATAGCAAAAGTAGAGATTCTCACTATCTATATTTCATATTTAAAAAAAGGATATTTAATGCATAAATAGTTTGAGTTCAAAATTACATAAGACAGACTCACATATCATCAAATGGCCAACAGCTTAGAGGTTAAAAAAAAGCTTGCTACAACTGTATTATGAATAAACTGTTAATGTTAACAGTGATATGGAGCAGTACTGCATTCTGATTGTATTACTTTGCATATTATGTATTATACACTCCGCAAACAGCAAAACCTCCTATCTTCAAAGGAAGTAACTTTTTAGTCTTAATGCTTAATGTAAAATATTTACATTTACAGCATTTAGCAGACGCTTTTATCCAGATTGACTTACAAGAAGTTCTTTGTTTATCTAGAGAAAGTATCTTTGCTGGTTACCAATAGGGTACAGAGAAAGCCAGTCCTGAGCTCAGATGCTGCTAGAAACAAGAAGTCACTGTTGATACCCAGAAAAAAAAGAACAGCATTGAACACAGAACAGTGCAATACAATACAATACAATACAATACAATACAATATAATACTATATAATACTATACATAAGTGCAAAACAATACATTACAATCAATACTTAATTCAGTGCTCATTTAATTGCTGTATTTAGAGATAATAAGACAAGAAAATAATGCAACTAAGTTTCATTTTAAGTCATTTTGGACCTTTTATGTTGGTATATTCATTGTGAAATTTTGACACTGTATAAATAGCATCTGACATTTTCAAATATAAACATTATAATATGGGCCATATGTTTTTATAAAAAAAACTTAACCTTGATTTCTGACTCATATATAAAAAAGACAGCTGATTAACATTTTTCATAACTAAAATGAATATGTTTTCAACATTTCTCTGTAAGACATTTCTATAATGTATGTACCCAGGGAAATCTTTTTGTTTGTTTTGACATGCTGTTTTAACAAAGAAAAAAGAAAATGTTTCCCTACATTAACAGACTGTAAAAACGGATGTATTTTGGCCAAAAGGGCAATCATTACATTAGATATTTGTGAGAGCTCCCCCTACTGACCTGGAAATGAACTCTGTGTCACCCAAGCCCATTTATTCCTATGTATTTGAAGTGTTATCTCTGCTCACATGCTATATTTACAGTGCATCACTAAATGGCTAACTGCTTTTATTTATACCTAGGACAAACCATGCAAAGCAACGTTTTACATCAATTCAAACCTCAAAAACACTACAAACCTCTGCACCATTCCACTTTTTACAGCATAGATGTTGATAATAAAAGGAATGCTGGCTGTCAGAGCTACACAGTCAGACGCTACAGATAAGTTCAAATTTAGATATTTAGATAAATTGTTTGTCGGACTGTCAAACAAAAATTTATGGTTCTTCTAAATTTTCTCCCTGCTGCTCCATTTCTGATATCAGTTATCGAGAAGCTTTAAATCAGAATGGCAGAATGAGGCAGTGTTTGTGCATCTGTCACAAATATATCTTGGAGAACAGTGAAACGCAAAGACAAAAGACAGCACCACCTTGACAGTGGTTCATTCAAGGCAAATGACAGGATCCATGTGCTCCTGCCCTGAGTGCAAAACCAGAAAAAAGACTGTAACTCTGTAAAAGTGACCGTCTGTGAATTTACAGAAGGTTGATGAAGTCTGCCAAAGTCTCTCTAGTTCTCCAATCTCTAAAGAGAGAGGAACTTGATTGTGGAGCACATAAATAATGCAGAGGTTGAAGAAATGCTGAGCTGAGGTTTTACTGTTTTACTATGCTGGGTTTATCAGTCCATGCTGTGTCGACATAGCACCGTTCTATTCACCTTGCGCGGTGCATCTCTCTTACAACATGCGGCGCTCCGGTGCTACATCCACCGCACTCCCCTGGGGTGCTTGACCTCCTTAACAGACAAAGCAGCTGGAACACAATGGGGACAGGGGAGGACACTTCTCCTTCCATGTCAGTGCACAGAAAGCGGAGGCTTGACTGCAGCCAGAGCCCGGTGCTGCACCTGCTGTGTGTTCTAGTGTCTGCGCCGCGCAGGCTTTTCATGTGCAAGCCTCATAATGCTGTTGAAAGGGACAGCTCCAGGCGAATCTGCCTCACAGGAGCCATCTGGGTCGTACTCTGCTCTCCAAAAAAGCCGCAACGGGCACCACCGACCTATGCATGGTCCAGACCTTCAAAGGCTGGACCTCAATGGACAAGGAGGCCCAGGAAAGCTGGTTCTCTCGGATGTGTGCGGTGATCCTGATACGAATCTGGGCTTTCTGACAAAGCCCCCCCATCAGATCTTTCGCCCATCCCAGCCCTACAGGATGGGCCTTTGATGCTCAGCTGATATGGCAGTGTTTAAAATGCTAAGCTGCTGTGCTAATTTAGACATGCCAGATTTGCCAGAGCTTGTGCCCTTGATGTCACCAAACGTGTTGGATGGCTCTCCCGCTCTCTCTCTCTACCCACCCCTAATCAACCACACTGCCCCCAAGAGCCAAAAAATCTGAGCTCTTCCAGATGTGCACCCCTCCAGGCAGGAGGTGGCAGAGGCACCGCTTTCTAGCACTCTACTTAACCCCTGTGCTTCCATCTTCTCCAAGCCACTGAACGAAATGGCTGATATGGATCACCGAACAGCAGCAAAACACATCTATAATGAATGGCCTTACAACCAAAGGGACGTGTTCACATCACTGCCGATGGAGTGCTTAGCTACTGAGACATTTAAAGCCTTGTCAGAAATTAGTTTATGGCATTTTATGATGTTTTACTTAGACAAATCAAACCACCTCCAACTACAATCACCCAACATCTGTAATACCATCTGTGGTACTATGTGAAGGTGAAGTTTTCTGTTTATATAGATATCATAAATCAGCTATCAAATTCTGATGCTACATTCATGCATACCAGTAAATGGAAGTAAAACAAGCATATCTGTGGAATGACAAGCATTAGCATAAAGGCTCAGGCCAAAATCTGCAACATTACTAATTCAAGAGAAGGCGCAGAGGTACCGAGGCTACATTTGCTAAGCTACAAGTGAACAATAAGCATTTAGGTGAGGTGTTTAGTAAAAGTTAGTTTTTTATTTATTTATTTATTTTTTATTTGACAATGATCCACTTCAGAACAAGAAGTAATGATACATATGCAGAAAGTAGTAAAAACATTGAAATGTTCTGGAATTAAAGTAAAATACAGATACTCAAAAAAGTACATGTACTTTGTTCCTGTCCACCACTGGAAAATGAATTATGAATGAATCAAAATGCGATTCATTAAAAATAATTAAAAAAAATATGCGCATGTATAACAAAGTCCACGTGATTAACTGATTAACTGTTAACTAATAGATACCTAAATGTTCAACCGATGCTTCATAAATGTTCATTTAATTTTCAATATACAATTGATGCTTGAACAGGCACTATTTTTGAATTGTATACACAGGAGCTCAAGAGCTCAACTTCTTTCCGGAAGCCGTACTTAATAATGCACATATATGTTTGTTAACTTGGCGTAAATGCATTTAAGTAGACTGCGTTATGCTACTGTTGTCTCTTTTACTTCAAGATTTCATGTTTGTCGTTTTACAACAAATTATTGACCATCATTAACAAAATTCGCATCCCTAGCCCACATGTGGAAGGTGTAAATATTACATTTAAAGTATCTAATATGTGACAATTCACTTGGTCATGTGATTGTTTTATAAGAGACAAAGCAAAAAGCATTATGCTACCAAAAAAAGACAAATATTTAAAAGGTTTTGTGACAAAAAAAATGAGCAGATGTCACATATCAATCTAAAAAAACATACCCGTGAAACAGAACTAATTTAAAGAATTGAACACGTGCTGAAAAGAGCCAGTCATGCAGTCATTCGGTCAGGCAGCTCTGGGTGAGATCCACGGCTATTATTGTTGACGACAACTAATCCAGGCGCATTCTCTCACTGGAGCATGCCTTTTTAACCAGAACAAAGCCTTGTCACTTGACTGGCAGCTTCAAAAAACAGAGCCGCCACAGATGAATGAAGCTGCTAGAGAAATCACCTGCCAGCCAATTTCCTCCCTTCATCAATCTCCCTCAGCATCTTATCCACACAGGAAATCAAAAGGATGATAAAAAAAATACTGGACATCAGAAGCCTAGGCTCTCTTAGCAATGTGATTCTGACTCAGGAGTAGGAAGTACAATTCATCTTCTAATTGATCCATTGACAACTAATGATAACAGTGGACAGTGTGATAGAATGGATATAAAGGACAGTTAAGCACTGCAGGACATTCTGTCCAATGTGGAGTGAATATCATTCCTAGACTGATCGAGACTGTCATGTCCCAAAATCTGGAGATAGATTCTTTGTTTCAATTAGAGAATAAAGATTTAGAAAGCCACAATAATAGATTATATAAAGTATGGCCTGTATAGGAAAATGACCAAATTCAAAGCCAGAGCTGGACAGAGCCAGACTGAGCTCTCACTGTGTGAGCATGGTCACTCAGAAACAGTGCAAAAATAAAAGCAAATGGAGATTATTTTACCATCAACACTGCAGCACACAGAAAGCTCCAATTTTACACTTCTGATCAATATGCTAAGTAAGAGAGTGCTGACTGTTACCAACAGATTATTATTATTATTACTATTAGCAAACCCTAAGGTATACAACATGCCCAAAAGAATTTGGACAGCCCTTCCAATCCGTGGCGCTGTGATAAAATGCCAACTTCCCAACAAGACAGTCTGTCCATTTTCTGCCCTACTAGAGCTGCGCCAGTCAACTGTAAGTTGAGAAGCAATAATGGCCTAGCAGTAAAAGAGAAGGCCACACAAGCTCACAAAATGGGACTGGAAAGTGCTTGTAGCACATAGCAATTCACTCAGTCCTACTTCTGGAAGCAAAGTCAGCTCAAGAACTGTTTGCGGAGAAATTCATGGTTTGGGCTTCCATGACTAAGCAGTCAAGCCTAAGATCACCGCTCTCAATGACAAGTATTGGCTAAAGTGGTATAAAGCAGTCACTGGACTCTGGAGCAGTGGAAACGCATTCTCTGGAGTGATGAATCATCCGTCACCATCTGGCAGTCTGACAGATGAATATGGGTTTGGCAGAAGCCAGCAGAAGTAACTGATCAACAAGCACATTTGGAGGTGATGTTTGAGTGTCTGCATACTTTTGACCATGTAGCGTCAAACAATTCAAGCTCATGGCATCAGAAGAAACAGTCTGTGATGTGACTGTTTACATAGTATCACACATCCCTATCACCAGATCACACCCGTCAGCAACATGGACCTTTCTCATGGGACCACAAAAATCAGTCTGCTGTGCTTCACATCCCTCTGTTCTAATGGCTCTTTCTAGTCTCATCTTCAAAGTCTTTTATTCCTGTTGAGGAATTAAACTACTCGAAGACAGAAACCTGCTGAAGAGTGGATCAATACTTATATCCCCCCATGTTTGCTTTGAAAATCAGACTCTTGCCAGAGTCTCCAATAATTTTCATCAGCCTCCTAGGTGCTAAGCAGTCAACCTCACTATGAAACCAAATACATAAATAAATAAATAAATAAAATAACAAAACAAAATCAATATTCGCCAGCACTCACAAGCAAGAAACTACAAATATCACAGCAGAAAAGAGAAAGAAACCAGAGCGCAGAGTGGGCAAAGGAGATTTAAAAGCTAAGTCTAAAATTCAGCAAGCTAACATTAAGGGCAACGTTAAAGGGCCCATACCCTACGTTTTTTTTTTTTTTTTTTTTTTACTTTGCTTAAGCCTTCAGGTTCTCTTGTCATGTTTGGCCTTGTGCACCAAAAACAGCTGTAGTTCATATTTAAATGGCCATTTTTCTCTCTTTATCCCTTAGAATGAAACAGGCAGTATCATTTTTAAGAGTGATGTAAGCAAGACTGTTGAATGAATGTTCTGATTGGCTGATTTGTATTGTATCTTGTTCAAAAAAGCAGGGCTGAACACTCCATATGGAGTGTCTAAAGTATGTCTAAAGCACTGTAGGCTGAGTGGGCTATAGGAAAATGTGTTGGATTTGTGATATCACAAAACCAGTGACTTCAAAACGGGCTGTTTTTGCCCATTTTCCATATATGGACTGTGTGGAACATATTGCAATCTCAAAAATAAAGGTACGAAACGGTCACTTGGGCAGGACCCCTCTTGTCACTGGGGTGGTACTCTCAAGGCTACGTCTCGGTACCTTTAGTCAGGGAACATAACTGTGCCATAATCCATTAAAATGATATTTTCTAAGTTGTATTGACTCTGCACCCCACACCTCGTCTCAAGGCTTTTTAATTTATTGTTCTGTTTTAAAACATTAGGTTATAAAAAGGTACAAATATGTAATTTTTCACCTGGGAAATATATTTAAGGTACACTGGATGCTGTTCATTTACATTGTTTGTACCTTAATGAATGAAAAACGTCCCTGCACAGAACCTTTATTTCTAACAGTGTATATCAAATTCTTTAATCTCATACATGTGAAGAAAATTTGGTTTTATTTGCCTTTTAATCAGAAATCAAAAGACAAATATGTACCACGATGTGTTTCTGAGTCAAACATGCCATGAGGGGGTTCTGAGTGTTTTTTTCTCAAGCATAGTTGGACGTGATGAGATATTATAACAAAATATTATTTTGCCCTGCCTGCTGGTGCATAGTGTTGTAATAAAAACCCAATAAAATGTTTTAGAGGCCGCAACAGACATTATAATTTGATGGAGAATTACGGAAAACAAGAATTATGTCCTTTAACCTCTTAAACTCCTTGGAACCACCGGTGGTTCCAAAACGCACTTCTCCATATTCCTCATAACTTTCATGTTTCATAAGCTACGTTCAAAAGGTGGGTGTCATATGAGGCTGTAACTGTCTTCTTTCCAGTCAAGCAGATGGGTAGTGTAATTTTTAAACTTTATAATAAAAGAAGCTGAACTCAACTTTTTTTCTACTGAAAGTCGACCCATTTTCCACAAATCTGGGCTATAAACTATAAACAGATGGCGTCTCTTCAGTGATCTGCTCTGTAAAAAATATTTTCCTAAAATAATACAAAGATTTTTGGCTTTCAGCAGTAAATTGTAAGCATATAGGAATGTGTGTAGATCCCAAAACACATGTTCTGTTAATTTGTGGGGAACTTTTTAAAAATAAATAAATAAATAAAAGAAAAATTAAGATTTATTTCATGCAGTTACTGAATAATTTGCTTTACGACTTGGTCATGTAAATTCAGATGGAAAAACCAAAAAATACCCTGGAGTGGTTAAATGATGTGATATGATGAATAGTACCTACCATGACAAGTGGCATAAACAAGAGAAAAAACTGTTAGGACACAGTAGAGGGAATTTATGCCTCATTCCATTTCATCCACATAGATATCAGATGTGCTTTTTGACACACTGCATGCAACAGAAGCAGAAATTACAGTTATGGTGCTTAGTACTGGCTCTCATTTGTTTGTAACTCAATAACTTTATACAGTCAACAATGGTAAATATCACATCTTTTCCATCAGCGATGTTCAGACACCAATGGCTAATGCAATCAACTTTGCACATTTGTGTGTGCAGATTCTCATCCAGCATCAGCATATGGCTTAATTGCACTGATAATTCCTCCACGTCTAGTTTACTTACTCCAGGATCCTAGCAATCCTTTGACTCAAATTGCCAGATGCATCGCACTATTTCCAGCTGCTACAACCATTCAAGCAGAACTAAAAGAGGTGTTAAAAAACTGAGCGGAATATCTGTAGTTTGAACATCCCGTTCGCCGTCCCAGAAATGGTAAATAAGCCCTGTTAAACAGTGTGAATGACAGAAAGACACAAATTGTGCTTTCATTTTCTTTTATTCTTTCTGCCCCTCGCTCTCCCTCTCCTTCTCTCTCTCTCATTTCTAATTTCCAGTCTTAAATAACTTTTTTTCTGCATGGCTGAGCCAGAATGATATCCGTCTTGACATATCACAAATTTGTCTTCCGGAACTAATTTCCACAGCAGAACGTATCATGTTTTAATGAGTTTTTATTGCATATTGATTGCAAATTGATATCTTTGGTTGAGGTCTCGTATGAATAATGCAGGGGGCGCCTCTGTATGACAGGCCCTGTCAGCCTTCTCAAAGGGGACTAAGCATGTTTTGGCTGAGTGTCTCTATGTGTGGGTGTGTGTGTGTGTTTGCCAAATTCATCTGGCTATTTCAATACATGAGTAGATGGAGTATTCAAGGACATAAACACATAATCAGCACGAGAGACAAAACTGTAATTACTGAGTGTTAACTATCAGATGAGATGGGTGTGGAGAGGTGAGAACAACCAAAACAGTGTGCGGTCTAGCGCGATGACGGAGATATTTATACAACTACCAGTATTAGAATCAAACAGGCTACAGTGACACTCCTGTTTGCATCTACTGTGCCAGTTCATGTACAGTAAGAAATCAGACGGTGACATTAGTTTTGTTGTTTTGACTCTGTACTCCAGCGCATTGGAGTTGCAAAGAAGTGCTACCTATGAGGGTAAAATGTAGAATGTCAGCGTTAACTAAAGGGTATTTATATCTGCAGAAGTCAGAGCCCACACTTCATTTTTTAATATCCTGTCAAAACGGCCATTAAGCACAAGTTATTTATTTCTCAGCGACAGGACGAAAGCAGAAAGTATATATTATAGCTAACATTGATTTCACCAAGCTTGCTTTCAGTTTTTCAAAGAAATCTGCCAGTACTGTTTTCCACACCATCAAAAGTTCAGTCTTAGAAGTTGGTTGCGCTTTCTGCACCTGCTCGGCATATAAGAAATGTCAGTTACCTGGACTGGTCAAAAGTCAGTATGGAGCGTTTACCAACCAACCAGACCAATTCCTCTTTCTGCTAAACAGCCTGTGCTGTGTTATATTCATTAGTAACAACAATGTATGGATCCATATACTGGATAAGTAGCCCACATGATGTTTTGTTTATCTCTTGTTTGCTCTTGTTTCAAAGGGTTTATTTGATTGTATTTTCTTTTTAGGTAGGTTAGTTAGTTCCTTTTCTTGTGAGACAGTCTCTTGGGTGCACAGCTCTCCTTCAAAGCCATTTTCCCTTTTGTAAAGATGGCTTTTTCAAGTTGACAAACAAAGGAAAAAAAAACCCAGAACAATACATAGCATCCTTTGCTGATGTACATGGGTTTTGATGTTTTGGTCTGGTGGTTGAGTTAGGAATGTTTTATATATGACCTCCTTTGTACATCTAGACCCTTGGGGTCATAAAAATACCTGCAAATTAAATCTGACAGTATGTGCTTGAACATCGTAGTCATTGTATTATTTTAAGTTCAATGTGCTGGAGCGTTTTAAGCAGAGCTTTACATTGTGGAACATCTGATCACGGATGGACCAATAGAAACGGTCCAAAAATACTTATATAATAAAATCTTTTAACTAGGGCAGGGACGATAAGCAGTTCTGAAAAATCAAGGACAGAATCATGGCAACTTATTGATAAATACTGATATTTTCATTATTTAAAATGATGATTATATATTAGTATATTTAAAATATCTATTTACTATATCCAGTTACCTTTTACACCTGAGAAGCTGGAAAAAAAGGTAATTCCTCCAATTAAAAAAAATAAAAATAAATAAAAATTATATATATATATATATATATATATATATATATATATATATATATATATATATATTTGCATAACTAAATTATTAAGATGTAAACAAAGGCATTGAGAATGGTCTGATGTGAAATGCTGTTTGGGAAATCCTACCGAGTCAGAATTCAGAACCGAGTCAGAACAGTTGTGGTGATAGGAAGCAGATGGCTAGAGTGCTTAATGCCTCCGAAAGCTCTCTCACAGAAAGCTATTACATGAAATAGTTATGAATACAGTGTCTGATGCCTGAGTCTTTGCTTAACAATACTTTTGAGAAGAGTTTAGACTAAAAAAAGTATTTTTATTACCAATTGATGCCAGAGAGCTACATACAGGGTGCTTTGAAATATTTCAGATTTTGCATTATTCTACCATTATCAACATGACATATAAACGTTCTGAATGACTGTGTTTACATCTCAATAACAGAATTTCAAACCATGTTTTACAGATTAATATAGATTACAGATCAATTTAATGCATGGTTTGTTTGTTCTTCTTAGTCCTTAGCCTGCCAAACTGAAGCCGAGCTCTGAACGCCACATAGTTTCAAGCTTGTGTGTGACGTGGTGGAACTCCCTGTGCTACCTGTGTCTGCACCTTTGTGTTGGACAAAAGAAAAATGTTCCTAGTTTGCTACTCAGTGTGTCTATTTCTCCTGTATTAGAGTGTTTGTTAAATGTATTAAACATCAGACTTGATGTGGTGACTTAGTTGCTCCATTCCATGTTTTCCATCCTGAAAAATCAACTTAAAAGTCTCCACAAGTGCAATATAATAAACTGAAATTAATACTAAACAATACTGCTTCTGCCGGCACGGTGGCATGGTGGGCCTCGCTGTTGCCTCACAGCAAGGAGGGCCTGGGTTCGATTCCCCGGCCAGGTGACCGGGGTCCTCTCTGTGTGGAGTTTGCATGTTCTCCCCGTGTCTGCGTGGGTTTCCTCCGGGTTCTCCGGTTTCCTCCCACAGTCCAAAGTCAGGCCAATTGGATGTGCTAAATTGCCCCTAGGTGTGAGTGACTGTCTGTGTCTGTCTGCCCTGCGATGGACTGGCGACCTGTCCAGGGTGTATCCTACCTTTCGCCCGAAGACTGCTGGGATAGGCTCCAGCACCCCCCCGCGACCCTGACGGAGAAGCGGCTTAGCAGATGGAAGGATGGATGGATGGATGGAATACTGCTTCTGATAGGAGCCAGCTACATGCACTTACACTGGCTCAGAGGTCAACTCACCTCTGAAGATTGAAATTTTAAACTGCTGCATGCTCATTCATACAATTAGAAAAAAAAAAGATGAATTCTTCCTAAATTTTATGGCTGTTATTGATAATCATTGATAAATCGATAAGGGAGTCAGCCCTACTGTCATATGTCATATTATAAAGGCTCCATATCCTGGAAAGCCAAATTGTCTGAATGTTTTTGAGTAGTTTCATTTAGAATTTGATATAATATATGAACTTTCATATATGAAAGCTAAGCTGCAAAAACAGCCTGTTTTGAATTCACTGTTTTTAGCACCCATTTACATAAAATCTGCCTACTCAGCCTACAGTATTTTAGCCCTGTCCCTTCACACTGAAACTAAAGGATTGTTTCAACCCAAACACAACCCAACACAGTGCATCCCAACATAACAGAGATTATTTACATATATCAGTCTTAAAGGCAGAGTAGAAAAACAGCCTGTTTCAGTCTAAGGGATAAAGAGTGGTTGGAAAATGATCAGCCAACACAAAATATACATCTGAACCTCAAGGAGAAATATATAATTCAAGAAATAAAAATGTAGGTTATAGCCCCTTAAAAGATATAATCATTTTTCTGTCTCCTACAGCATTACCATTTCATAGAATATGAGGCTATAGTGATATGTATGGAATGTGTCATTTGTGATATCATTACAGATAAAATACGCTGTTACAGTAAATCCAGCCATCTTCTTATGCATACCGTCCACTCTTGGTGTAATAGCAGTTTAACAAGCCATCAGAAGCTATAGCAAAGCACTGAGGAAGGTTTAATACCCTCTTCAGTGTAATCTCTGGTACTTAGAGCAGATCATTTTAGGTTCCCTGGTGCACAATCTCCAACCACAGAAAGAGCAGATATCTGAGGGGTTAATCGATTAGCAGGGGTCAGGACTTCCATGTTACATTACAGATATTGATAAATGCTTTGGGTGGTGCACTAAAATCTGAGAACATTGGGTTTTTACCCGATAAAACCTTTCAGAAACAGCTAGCGTGCAGTAAACATTGTCTTTCACACTTATCAGGTTTAGTGCGGACCAATCGAACTTTTATTTAAGCTCGGTTCATGTTGACAGGTGTGAACACAGCCCACACTAGGGTCTGCACCAAAGAACTGAACTGTGGTTAATCAATTATTATGGACTTCAGTCCACTCCATTCTAATTGTTCAGCTTTATGTTTGAAATTTCTGTTCCACCCTAAATGGCGCAGCAGTTACTTTCAGGCACCTGTACAGCTGTTGTGCAACTTAATGTGAAATGAGATTTTTTTTTTTTTACTTTGGAATAACTTCTGAATAACTTGGCCCTGATGCTGTGGCCTTGTCTGACACAGCTGACTTAGTCAGGCAGCTTATCAGGTGTTACATGAGAAAGTGTGGCAACTGGTCTGGTGTTAGGCTAAGGCTAAGCCCAAAAGATAAGCCATACCTTTGTGTCCACTGCCTCGAAAGCAAAGTGGACTGCCACAGATGCAACAGATTTGACAACAGGAGGTAATCAAGAAACTGCTGTTTTGTTTTTTTAGTTTTTTTTTTAATTTTCATCTGGAACATGACTGAAACATGCCTGGCTCAGCCACCCAGCTAAAGAGGAAACCGTTATATGTTTGTGAACAGCTCAGTATTCAACACCATAGTGCCAGAGCTGCTGCAGGTCAAACTTTCCCAGCTGTCTGTGCCAGAGCCCATCTGCTGGTGGATCATGGACTTCCAGGCAAACAGGAGACAGCATGTTCGGCTACAAAAACACAAGTCAGACCCCCAGACTCTCAGTACTGATGTACCACAAGGCTGTGTACTCTCACCCCTTCTCTTCAGTCTCTATGCCAATGACTGGGTCTCCAAGGAACCAGCTGTGAAGATCTGTAAGTTTGCAGATGGCACCACTGTGGTGGGCCTTAAAGCCAACAGTGATGAGTCTGCCTACAGAAAGGAAGTCAAGCACCTGATCTCCTGGTGCAGCAGTACTCTCCTGCCCAACATGCAAAAGACTGTAGAGATGGTGGTGGACTTTAGGTTCTTCCCTCCCTCACCACCCCCCTCAACATCAACGGCCCTCTGGTTTCCACTGTGGTGTCACTCAAGTTCACGGGCACCACCAGTTCCAGGGACCTGAATTGGGAGAGGTGCACACTCTCCATTGCCAAAAGAGCACAGCAGAGAAATTATTCCTGAGACAGCTGAAGAAATTCAACCTGCCGCAGCTCCTGATCATCCAGTTCTACACAGCAATCATGTCCACCCTCGCATCATCCATAACCATCTGGTTTGGTTCTTCCACCTCACAAGAACATGGCAAAGTCCAGTGCATAATCAGGACAGTGGAGAGGATCATTAGATGTGGGTTGCCAATACTTCAGGACATCTACGAGAGCAGGGTGATGAATCATGCTGGCAAAATTACAGCTAACCCTTCTCATCATTGACATCACTTCATCCAGACACTCCCTCTGGCAGAAGATTCAGAGCCATCAAAGCCAGGACATCTGGATATGCTAACAATTTTTTCTCTAGAGCTGTAGCACTCATTATCCACAGTGGACTCCTTGCACTTCAATTGCACTTTTGTAATATTCTGTACATAATAGATTTTTATAGTGCATTTCTACTCAGATCTGCATATGCATAGATATTCTTATCTGCATATGTACATATTCATGCATCTCTTCAGCTCCTCTCCATGGCTCTTTAGTATTATTTATTCTATATTCTATTGTATTTATTATTGTATATTGTATTTTTCCCTTAGTTAAATACTTGTTAACAGTCTGTGTGCTCGTCTTGGTTTGTTCAGCATGTTACATGTCATACATGTGTGCACTCACCAAGAGAGATTCCTTTTATGTTTGTCATACTTGATGAAATAAAGTGATTCTGATTCAGTGATTCTGATCAAATGAGCAATAAAATGATAGTGAAGACGTGTTTTTGATTTTGGTACACGGATTGAGGAATATATTTTTGGCAAAGCATCAGCAGCCTGATTAGTTAGAAAATAAAATTGACAAAACAAATATCAAAGGCGCAGACATGAAGTAAGGTTTATTCTTAATGCTTAGATGGTGATACACATATAAATGAATTGTTTCTATTTTCTTTTTTCAATGTAGTGAAAGTGAGAACAGCCGATTATTTCTATCCCTGCAATATTTCAACACCAATAAACAAACAACCACATGTGTAATTTGGTGTACTTCGTGCCAAATAAAACTGAACCAAATAAAAAATACACAGTCATGAAAACCGAAACTCTGGTGTGGATTTTCACAAACAAACTAGTGTGAAAACAGCCTTTAAGGCTTTTTCCAAACTCTAAACCAGGCACTTCTACAATGGCCTATTCAGTGGTCACTATCCTCCATGGGCATTCCTGGTGTTGCTGACAGGTAATTGAGGCGGAGCCAGCAAGCTCAAGCCAAAATGCTCAAGGATGACTGATGGCGCTGGTGCACTGCAGGCCCCTCATCAAAGTCTATGCCACAAAGTGGTACACGGTATTCCTCTCCAGACAAAAGCAACAAATGAGTCTGCAAAGCACCAGATGGACATAAAACAAACCTCTCTTTAACATGATGTTGTGGGGAGAGCAATCTGAAAGGAGAGACAGATGTGAAGCAGTTCAATGATTCACTGCGATCTTTGGCTTTCATCTGTCTAAGGCATATAGGCAGTGCACTAAATGTCTCAGACATTGCATAGCTAATGCTCCCTATCCTCCTAATAGCATTATCATCAGTAATGACTGAAGCTAAGGGAGGGGTATCCATACTCTAACACTTTCCACCTAAATCCAGACAGAAATCCCTTTTCTGGGGGAAATAGTCTGCAAATCCTATTAAATCAACTAAATGTAATAAAGGGGGGCAGCGCGGCCAGTCTGACAGGCGTTAGCGCTGAATCACATAGAGTCGAATTGACTTGAGTTAAGCTCAGAGAGCTTTTTGCACCACAAAGAGAACTAATCATCGGGATGACTGCCACAGGCGAGCACTTCCAGAAAAGTGCATTTCTCGTACCATCATAAAAAATGGTATTAAAGTCAAGATTCGAATAACACGCACAGCTCGCAATTAAGAGCCTAATCATTTAATGCAGGGCATGTCCTGAAGTCATTCCGACTCAGAATGCGTCTCTCTCACTGCGCCTTCCTATTCTGCTGCCTCAGGGGAGATGTGCAACTGCAGGTCAATGTCAGACAACAAAACGCTTCCTCATTTCTAAGCAACAGATGCTATGAGATGCAAAGAATCTGCCTGCTTAGCTAACTAGAGTACCAATGAGAGAGAGATTAAAGAGATGTGGGGTTTAGATTATAGGTGTGTGGTGCTGCTATGCACTTGACATAAGAGGGAACAGTCACAGTAAACGACCACTTACATTCCTGCACTGTGGGGAATCTGTTAAAGGGGCCTATATCATAGAAAACAGAACTGCTGAAGTATCATTCACTTTCACTCCAAGGGAAAACTAAGCTGCAAGGGCTTCATGAATTCATTGTTTCTGTGAAGCATGTGTCCAACAGTATGGACACACCTACTACTTAAAGAGTTCATGTGTTTCAGCCACACCTATTGCTAACAGGTCTATAAAATCATGCATAAAGCAACGCAATCTCCAGAGACAATCAATGACAGTACAATGGGCCATACTGAGGAGCTCAGTGATGTGCCACTGTCAAAAAATGCTACTTTTGTTTGTGAAATTTTCATCCTGCTAGATCTGCCCCAGTGGACTGTAAGTGTTATTATTGTGAAATAGAAGCATGTAAGTGCTACAACAGCTCAGCCATGAAGCAATAGAACACACAAAATCAGAGTTATATACACATACTGTATATTATGTGAAGAAATGCTCTGCACTTTCACTTAGTATAGTTCCAACCTGCCTCTGCAACATCAGCACAAGAACTGTGCATTGGGAGCCTCATCAAATGAGTTCCTATGGCCGAGCAGCTGCACACAGCTTAGGACCACTATGCACAATGCCAAGTGTCCACTGGAGTGGTGTAAAGCACACTGGAGCAGTAGAAACATGTCTTCTGGAGTGATGAATCACACTTCACTATCTGCCAGTCTGATCAATGAATCTGGATTTGGATACCAGGAGAACACTACCTACCAGAACGAATAGTGCCAACAGGTGTCCACATACTTTTGGCCATATAGTGTTTATGCATCCATTCAGACTGCAGCAAATTAATCTCCACCCATTCATGTCGACGTTATGAGTATAAGTTCTCTCTAGACTGCTTTTTGAATGAAGCCTGATACAAGGCAGAGTATTAGAACAGATGATGGCAAAAGGGCATCTTTAGATACATAAACCAACAGAAACTTTATAAGTGGACCTCTAGGGAAATGTACAATAAAAAATGTATGATATGGCCCATCTAAATAAAGCTATATGTCATCCAATAAAACTTCTAGTGTAAAGAACGATGGACATACACACTGTAAGACACAGAATAAAAAACAGAATAAATATTTTTCCCATCATTTCTCAAAAAATAAAAATGCCAGTCAACAGGGTTTAACTGGCTACAGTGTTATTAGCTGCATGCCTTTGTTAAGTGGAGGCACAGTAAGTCATCACTGAGTCTCGAACTGCGAACGACCACTGGAATTAGTGTGAAGAGAAAAGCAGGCTGTGGTTATTATACACAGCTAGATGCCGACGCATCACAGACTGACAGAATCAGCAGAACTGACTTAAAATTCAGGCCAGAGCAACAGACCACTAAAGCCCGTGGGGAGAACAGGCTGAGAAAAATGATCTGTTTCTATGCTAACTGCCATAGATCTGCTGTCAATCCCACACTCCACAATAACTGATATTCAGTGTAGTGTTGGGTTCAATGAATACACTTAGCTCAATGGGACACTCAAAAGGTATAAGTAGGCTTGAGTATCAAGAACGGGTTCTCTTATAAAAAATGTACATGTTACAATTCCACTGTAATCAGAATACTACACATGCCTTTACTTCACCATATTGGTTTCACCAATGGCCTCGTTAGCAGGTAAAGTACACCTAGTCATCTGATTATCTCTATCAAATATGTCTGCATTTCAGTAATACCAAATGTTATTAACGTTTAGCTAAAATAAGATTAACAACATCTTCTTAGGGCAGCAGTGAGAAATGTTTGTTTATTTGATGTTTGTTAATAACACCTTTAGAGGTCAGCAGTGAGAAATATTTGTTTATTTGATGTTAATAACACCTTTAGAGGTCAGCAGTGAGAAATATTTGTTTATTTGATGTTAATAACACCTTTAGAGGTCAGCAGTGAGAAATGTTTGTTTATTTGATGTTAACACCTTTAGAGGTCAGCAGTGAGAAATGTTTGTTTATTTGATGTTTGTTAATAACACCTTTAGAGGTCAGCAGTGAGAAATGTTTCTTTATTTGATGTTAATAACACCTTTAGAGGTCAGCAGTCAGAAATGTTTGTTTATTTGATGTTTGTTAATAACACCTTTAGAGGTCAGCAGTGAGAAATGTTTCTTTATTTGATGTTAACACCTTTAGAGGTCAGCAGTGAGAAATGTTTGTTTATTTGATGTTAATAACACCTTTAGAGGTCAGCAGTCAGAAATGTTTGTTTATTTGATGTTTGTTAATAACACCTTTGAGTTTGTTTATCTGATGTTAATAACACCTTTAGAGGGCAGCAGTGAGTGATGCTTGTTTATTTGATCTTTGTTAATAACATCTTCAGAGGTCAGTGATCTATATTTATTTCAACTCCATCTCTTTCTGTGGTCAGTTAGGAGCTATTAAGTATCGACAGCTAGAAAGCAAGACTGCTAATCAGCCAAACTGCAAATTTTAGGCTTGTAAATAGTCGCATATCATAGAAGAGAGAAATAATTTGTTAATTACAATTATTTATATGGTGATTATTGTCAGTTAATATGGCATAATCGATATTTTTGAAGGCAATTCTGACAATTTAATACCTTCATTCATAATGAGGATCAAACCACTACTTGAATTCTGAAGTCATTTAAGCACTGGAATTGGCAAAAGGTCCACAATTATACTCCGAGAAAAAAGACATAATTTAAGTCCTCTTGGCATCTGCCAAAGGAATGTAGGGGCACATTTCACGTTTAATATCACTCTTTACTAAAATAATTTGCTCCACAATGTCCTACATTTCCTGAATTCATAATTGTTAAAAAGTCTTTCTACAGAAGCCATACCAACCTGAAACAGACACCTATTTCCACTCCTGCTCTTTGATACGACACTGAGCTTTGATAAGGTGGGAGCTACCTGGAGTATAATGAATAGTGATTAATGATATTAAACAGGACACTAAAAGTGACTCCTAGCGTTAAAGAGGAGAAAAGAATACTGGGCCCCAGCCACCACAGATATTATTAAACTAATTTGTCTTGTCGTAGCCCCGGGTGAACCCATAACTTAGTGCCAAGGATGTATCGCACTGCATAAACAGCAGTTCAGTCACAGGAGTTCGCTCAGTAGGAAGGAATATAGATTACAGACAAGCAGTGCAGACGGAAACTTTCCACATACCTCAGAGGAGGCTTTGATTTTCTCCCCTGGACTGAATGTTAATTGTACTTGTCTCTCTCTCTCATTCGTCCTCAAATAAACAGCTATTCTCAAGTTGCTGAAAAACCCCATTGATCATTCACATGGACTAACACTGAGTAAGACAGCATTCATGTTTATGTTAGATATTCTGCAGCACTGTAATGACTCTTTGTTGGGTAGCTTTATGCTGCGGGCCACAATTAGCCAAGCCACAGATGAGCTGGAGCACAGACGGCAATACTGAAGAGACATCCTCCCGTCAGTCGGATATGCATCACGTCATTTCATTTTGTACAAAAAAACCCCCACTAAAAACACGTACAGCCTTGTTCAATGGATTTAATCATAGAAGCATAGCTATAGCGCAGTACTGCTCAAAAGTGGGCAC
This sequence comes from Pygocentrus nattereri, assembly GCF_015220715.1. Lineage (NCBI taxonomy): Eukaryota > Metazoa > Chordata > Actinopteri > Characiformes > Serrasalmidae > Pygocentrus > Pygocentrus nattereri. The sequence continues at coordinate 3,308,140 of NC_051237.1, forward strand.
ACCTGATTGAATGTTTTTCATCATTTTTGAAACATTTTGATCTACAATGTCAAGCTTCAACGCTTGAAATGCTTTGATTTTAAGACAAATACACTATAAATGCATGTGTATGAATTCTAAAACAAACACAGTTACTTTAAAGGGGAATTATACTGATTTTCACAAGAATCTGCATAATTCAATCTTTGAGATGTAAACAATGTCACTCAGAGTGATTTTGTTGATTCCTTTACATTGGTGCCGACAGGGGTTGTGATGTCTACCACACAAATGCAGTCATTTTATTTACTGTAAAAATAGGACCAGTGAACCGACATGTCTTCTAAGTTTTGTTGTCAGAAGAAAACCTTGTATCTCCAAAATGGTAACTTTACATGAGAAATGAGAAGGAAAAACCCTACTTTACTTTTCATGTAAGTCAATGGAGATTTTTTCCAAGTAATTTTGTTCCATTTCCTTTGGTCCATTCTTCATTAAATTTACATATAATGTAAACAACAACAAGCATTTTAAAATTATGTCAAAAGTAGAGATACGATGTTTTCTTCCAACAGCAGCAATATGTAATGCTCATAATGGTAAAATAGTGATCAATTTGTCCTAGAACACTCTACATGTAACGCTCCATCATGAATGGATATGTTTCACGTCAAAACCTTCTCTCTAAACTATTGTAAAACAATGTCTCAAGCATCAGGCAATGTTTTTAAAACTATTTTGTGTAATAACTTTCTGTGAGGTAGTTTTTTTAAAGGAGTTATGGAATAACTGAAGTTTGGGAGGAGGAACATGCCTGAAACCCCTCCTCCTTCCAATGTAACACCATAGAATTTCACATCACCTTGTCTCCTCTGATGAGATTCTCTCAATACTCATTACCACCCCATTTCCTCCCGGTTCCTCAGTCCTATGACACTCCTACCACACTTAGAAGGTGGTTCCAGCCCTTCAGCTACAAGAAGAAGCTACACAGAACTCCAGCCCAAGTTCTCAGAGTTCTCTCTCTTCTTTCAATCTGTCTTCCTTCACTACCACCACATGTCAAAGGTGCGGTCTGAACTCCCAAATAGGCATTAAATGCTTCATATGTCTGATTCCTACCACCACCACTATGAACAAATCTGACTTAAATAGTGTTTTTTAATCTGCAGAATTGCACTAAAATGTCCCTCAACAAGTAGTTTTCTCAGCATATGTTTATCTTTTTCAAGTCTGTTGGAAAATTATCCCAGGTGGCTCCTCATGGAGCTGCTTGAGAGAACCCTGAGAATGTTACTTTGAAGAATCGAAAATACCAGTTTTGACTTTTGTATGTTTTATATGTCAATGCATAGCTTTGATGTCACTGTTATTGTACAGTGTATAATATAACAGGCTAAAAATAAAGAGAACCCTTCTGTGAGTGGGTGTGTCCTAACTCTCGACTGGTACTGTATTCTGTTTATTGTGTTAAAACTGCTGGATTCGTGATGTGAACAAGGCTAACAATGCATAATGAGACCCCAACAAATACATCAACCCGCTGTTTTTTGGGTCCCCCACATCAGTTCAACAACCAACTTTGATCCACTGAAGTCAGACAAAGAGTGCGATAAAGACAGAAACACAAAGGGAGAGAGCAGAAGAAAAGACAAAAGATGGAAAATCTTGCATCTCCTCCAGCATGTCGAGTGCATTCAAGGCCACCCCGTGAACGCAAGAGAATTTATTTCACAAACCTAATGGTAAGACTTTGGAAGAAAAAGAATTCCTAGCCTTATCTGACCCGCTACTCACTCAACATCATCTTATCCCAATGAGATGACTAAAAAAAACACTAGAGCGAAATCTTGGTCTAGTTTCTTCCTCTTCTATAACACGACGCCTGTGTTTTCAGTTAATCCCTTTAATGTGATTTCACTTATTTGCATGTGATGGTTTGTTTATTTCATTATTTAATTCTCAACGACTCAGTCACCCTTTCTTGTTTTCTCACTGTTTTCCTTTTCTTTTTTTCTTTTTAAGACAGAAAAGAAAGGGCACGTGTCCAAATTGGCAAAGCTAATGGACACCAAGCTTACTGTAGACTTGAACTGGAATAAAATGTTCAACTATTCTGACAGACTGTCGCCCAACAACATAACAGCCCACATACCGTGTGCAGAAATCTGACTTCAGTCATTAATATTCATGGATCCTCGCCAACAGGGAGACATGAGTTGGGGTGTTGCTTGACTGGTGGCTAAGGGGCAGTGACAGGAGTAGAACGGGTAACTCTTTTATGTGAAACGTGTGCCAGGGCTTTGCAGATGAATCCATGATACTCAAACAGTTGAAAGATAATAATCCTCTCCCCTACTGTAACTGAGCGGCCTCATTCCTAGACGACAGAAATGAAAGGCAGAAACTGACATCACTGCTAGGCGACACTGCTTCAGCACGTTCACAGCACTGCTTTCAGATCCTAATTAGAGGACCAAATTTGTGTGTTGGGGCGGCACGGCATGTAATTTCCTCTGTGTTCAAAGGCAAAGCAAAGTTCCTAGAAGAAACAACCCCTCTTCAACAACTACAATGGAAGCATGAGCACTAACTGGAGACAGAAAATTAATGGTAATGTGAAAAAAATTGCAGAAAACTGGAAATAGGTTTGAATGCTTCTCTAAAACATGAAGGAAATTCAACAGCTATTTCACAATTTCTGCATAACTCAATTGCTGGGATGTAAAGAAAGTCATTAAGAGTGGTTTGAAGCGAGGTGGTTTATCCCAGAGACGTTTCTTAAATGTGGCATATAATTTCCTCCATTTCTGCTTCTTAGAAGAAACAAGGCTGGTCCCACTTTATATTAAGTGTCTCTAATGACTGTGTAGTCACACAGGAATAGTATATGAAACAACATTGTAACTACTGATGATTTAGTCAACGTCACAGATGGATTACAGAAGTACAGCCTATGTAATTACACATGTATCAACTTCAGTTGTGTACTCATGTAATCCAACACATTTAATAGAATTTTTTAAATAGAATTTACAACCATTTGTCACTGTGTTTGCACACTGTGAAATTAGACCTCTGCATCTGCAGTGAAACACCCACATACATGCACACTAGTGAACACACACACTAGGGGACAGTGAGCACACTTGCCCAGAGCAGTAGTCAGCCCTATCCACAACGCCCGGGGAGCAATTGGGGGTTAGGTGTCTTGCTCAAGGGCACTTCAGTCATGGAATGTCTGCTCAGGGGATCAAACTGGCAACCTTCTGGTCACAGGGCTGGTTCCCAAACCTCCAGCCCACCTGTTAATTAACCTCATGAAAGTTATATGTTAAGATAAGAGGACGTCTGCGGTGCTCTCACGTTATAGAATGGTTTAAAGCTGAAACTGGTTCCAATGTCACAGCACTAGCAACATAAATGTTCGCTAAATGTTAGGAAAGCAGGCAGATACAGTGTAAGTAAATAAAGGCTTAATGTAAGTTATTACATATTTCCTTTTATTGCAGGAAAAACACTTCTGATGAAAACGGCTGTTCCCATCAGATTACACATTGTTATAATGTTATATTTGGTATTACTCTTGTGTAATTACATGAGAGAGAATAGGCTGTTACAATTATTAGTAGTAATTTAGTTGTGAGAGAAATTAAGCTTAACCCCCCTCTTCTTATCACCCTCATCCCCCTCGCTTACCCCCCCTAAAACTCCTTTTCCGCACCTTTATCCTCCTCCCACAACTTCCAGTGTTTATAAGGTTCTCCTAAAATATCCCTAGTCAGACTGGCTGTGATAGACTGACTGCGATCCACTAAGCTGTGCCCACATTTCATGTGTGTGAATAAAATCAAGTCTACGCTGAAGGTCTCCTGACTTCTGATTCCTGAAAGCTGAATTTCTAACAGGTGTTACATATGTTGTTGACATGTAACTACATGGTTCTTAGAGACACTTAATATAAAGTGGGACCACAAGACCTTTGCAAAATTGACTATGCAGGCATAAGCACTAACTCACAGCACAGCAAATAAATAATAATAATATGAAAAAGAAAACAGTTCAGTGAGTAGTCTACTTGAGCCATGGTTTAGCAAATGCTAACATGAGAGGGGAATAAATAAAGATGACAGAGCATCAGAAATACTGCCCGGTGATCCAGGTCCCTTTGAGAAACTCAGTGTCACATTAATTATGCACTTCTTGGCAACACATAATAAAAATGCCCCTATATATAATCCTTTTCCCTGGGCCTCATTATTGATGAAGTGCTGCTTAGGTCTCCAAGGTGTTGACTTAAAAAAAACAACCAAAAAAAAAAAAAACCTTCAGGGCCACAGGGCTTCCACAGCCACACAGCCCAGGCCACACAACTGGCCCATTAATAAATTACAGCAGACATGCAAATTAAAAGATGAGCCGCCAGGGATGGAGACGAGAGGAGACTGTCCATTACACCCCATCGCACACATGCTAACATAAAGATTCCTGGCTCTCCGGAAGAATCAGGAGCCAGGCTGACTAATCACTGCCTCTCCTCTGTGCTTTTGCCAGCAATATGGCAACAAGACAGCCAGGGTCAGAAATGACCAGGAGCAAAGGACAAAAATGCCCTCATGTTCAATATTTTTAAACATGAACACAGGTGAAAAATGCCGCCCAAATAGCATTATAAATATAATATACATAATGAAATTCCATAGCTGACATCAATAACGTATCTTATTCTGCTCAAACCATTCTTTTGTGTATTTTGCACCTCCAGTTGAGAAAAAATCCACCTTAAAATCATTTTTTTTGCAAGATAATAACTCACAATGTAAAATCCTTGTACCATAGAACTGCAAATATTTAACAATGACTACTAAGTCATGCTTCTAATACATTATGGGGTGGTTTTATGGACATGAAGCCTGGTCTTGGAGTGCAATTTTAATAGTGTTTCTCATTTATTCCAGGCTTTGGCTTAATCTAGGTATGGGAAATTATTGTCCTACATGTCAAAGTTTGTAGACACCTGCTCATTCAACGTTTCTTTTGAAATCAAGGACATTTACAGTAAGTTTGTCCCCCTACTTCTATTGTTCTGAGAAGGCTTTACACAAGATGTTGGAACATCGGTGTGAAAATTTGACTGCAAGAGCTGTCAAGTGCTCACGTTGCATGATTAGTTCTGGATCACAATCGCCACTCCAGCTCATCCCAAAAGTACTGTATGGATCTCCGTCATTCCAGAGAACAGTTCCACTGTTTTATAGCCCAAAACTGGTCAATGTTTATACCCCAGTAGCTGACACTTTGGATACTTTTAGCTCATGTGCAGCTGCCCCATTCTGTTGCCAATGCTTTTTTTTAATAGTGCCTGCACCTTAAAGTAGCTGAATTCACTAAATGAAACGAGTGTCTAAATATTTCTGGACATATATACTGACTGTACACTCATTGAGACTGTAAAAGACACTGAGCCACTGAAAGAGGAGCTAAAATTGATACATCAAAAACATACCAAGAAGCTGTTCAAAAATAAGCATAGGCTGTAGCGCCAAGCCAAAAACAATCTTCTGTTTGGAGCTACAGGGTTGTCCTTGAGCCTTCCATCCCCAGCTGCTCTCTCTAAGGATTGAGCCAATCTGCAGAGCAAGAATTCCATGTCTAATCACTTTTAATCGGGTCCCAGTTTCCACTTTATGGCCATTGACAGAATGGCATTGGATTGGATGTGAGAGCTATAAAGCTAGGTCCATGTCTGGCTGCCGTGGCTGGTGGGCTCTAACTGACCATGCTGCAGGGACAGATCCGCTGCCGCCTGATTGCACCTTCTCTACGCTAAAGTGCCCCTTCCCTCAGCTTGATGTATCAGCCTCATTTTCTCTAGAAGATGATCCGATCATCAGCACTGGTGCAGTGGAGAAAATCAAAGAGCGAGTAAGGGGGGCGGAAAAGGGACATTGATTTGGTTCTGCAATGTTGCAGTCTCTATCATAGCACTGTTAAGGTTGAAGGTTAACATATGCGCATACTATTTTCTAAATGAGCTAAACGGGTTACGCTATTTAATGGACAGCAAAATGAACCGGGCCATAGCCTACATATTTCTTTTAGTTTATATGTATTTCACTCAGGTTCACTTATGAAGTTTATGTGGCTTAATGAACCAAAATATGCTCACAATTCAGTTTTTCGTGACTATTTTCTATCATTACTTTATACCTTATAATTAAACAGTTTTTGCTACAGTGCCTTTAAGACTGCCATGTATTTTGACTCATTCAGAAACCAATCCAGGCTGAAACACTGCTTATAATTTCAACATGAGGAGTGGGACTAAACTGCTGTAGGCTTGTTATGCAGATATATGTAAATTCATTCTTTTTTGTGACATCACAAAACAATACATTCAAACCGGCTTGTTTTCTTACTTTCCATATATGAACTGCTGGGGAGTGACTGGGGAGTGACTGGTATGCTTTGAAACATTAACAGTGCTTAAAAAATGACTACTTTATTTATAAAAGAGTAAGTTTTCCATTATACGGGTTCTTTAAATGATGAATGATTTTAGGGGGAAAAACAACAACTACTACAGATATTGCCAAGCTATGCAAAAGCATTTCTCTTTAACTGACAATATAGTCGTGAAATTCATTCAACTATCTTTATTCCTTCCCTACTACTTTTTTGTGCTGTCTTAGGCTCTATGAGGGTAGGAATCTTGTAATAATCTGATTTTCTGCAATGGCTAATGAACATGCTGCCCCGTTTCTGTTGATGTGGGCCTTTGAGCATTATGTACTGCAGCAAAGGAAAGAGCAGTGGGGATAATTTTCTTAGCAGCTTCTCTACTTGCAGCTCTATCCTACTTACTGAAGCTGCACAGAGGGCTACTGCTCATAGCCATGCGGTAGAAGGTCTTGGTCACAGTAGGAGACCAGCTGACATGCATGCTTACACTCCCAATGACTATGATTACAAGGCCAGTGCAATAATAATCGTCCTTCTTATGGACTCCACAGTTTGACACGGTATCTAGCCTACTATTAGTTGGCCACATTAGATTGCTCAAGTCACTCCTTTAGAGGCACCTTAGTGGAATGCAGAGAAACTCAATGGGAAAACTAAAGGATAGAGCATAGTAACCCTTTCAAAGGGAAAATGAACTCAATCAATAAACTAAGCATCTGGGGTATCAGCAATCAGGAGTGATGCACATGTATTTCTAAAACACTGGATGAATTGCAATGCAGGTCCAACTTAAAGAGCTATTTGACTTTTTTATTTCTATATTTCTTTTTTTTTTCATTTCTATATTTCTATAGTTCAGGCATTGAGACAACCTAGTCATTCAGAGTAGTTTAATATTCTATGATTCACTGTAGAGAAACTTTTCAACTCAGATTTCATTATAATCTATGAACTTGTATATGTGTTCTGAGTTTTTACATGTAATGTTGATTATAATGGTGAAACACAACTAAATCTTTGTCATACAGGACAAGAACAGGACAAGAACAGGTGAGACAAACACGACCATATAGGGGTAAACACAAAAATAGGCAGCCTAAAAAACAACTTCAGCACACATGCACAGATACAGAATGTATAACAGAGATACGACACAATTCAAAACAATAAATTCCTTCAACAACTAAATCTTTGTACTATTTTGCCGTACGACACCCTGCATGGACCTCCGCAATTAATTCATTTTTAAAAATTGTGTTTTCAGGCAACGTATCCCTAACCATTTCATCTAACAGCTTTCTGGGCGGCAGCTTTTAAGGACATTTGAATGTCTGAATGGCACTGTTTACATCTTAATAAATGAACTGTATAATTTTTGAAAAATTGGTGGAATTCTCCTTTCAGCGAGTCCTAAAACTGAATGCCAGCCTGATCCAGTGTGGCTAGACTGCTACGGAACTATGATCCACAATCACTTCGTCCACCTGACTAAATAGCTGCTCTGTGGACATTTAAAGCTCAAATCAAACATGCTGTGTAGACTAACTGACCTTTAGACTGTGTGCATTTTGTCTACGTGCCATTCAGTGTTGAAAACCAGTTCTGCGCCTTTCAAACTCTTTTTCACATAAACGTATTGAAGCCGTATGGATTACCATAGTAAAAATAAATGAAAAAAAAAAAAAACAATTTCCCGCTGATTGAGAGCAAAATGCTATTAATCAGCACTTCCTACTACCAGTTTCACTTAATCAGTCCACAGCGGAGTTAATGTCTCAATAAGGCCATGCACAAAGACCACCATATTTCTTACTTTCAGTAGCCTATGTGAACTCAATTTACAGTATATAGCATCCGACTTGTATTTAATTACATCAGGTGGGTGCTCTGAAAATGTAAACAGTTTGTCAAAGTGCCGTTTACTATGTTGGCATGGGCCCAAGGGCATGTTCACGGGATTCAATCCAGCTGGATTTTAATAAGCTACCACAAAGCTGTACAAGCATAGAGACCAGACAACTGAATTCAAAACTGAATGACGGTGGCACTTGTGAAGAAACTTTTAAGCTAATTAAAAAAGCAACAGATGAAAGCTTCTTAGCAGTACATGGATGTGCCCCAACACTAGATTCAAACCGGGCATGGCTAGGGTTTGCCAAAAACTCAATTAGTCCCACTGACACTGGGAGGACAGAATGACAGGAACCCTCTAGCCACCCCTTGCAATGCAATAAGCCTGCCAGTCAAGCAGTGCATGATCCGACAGCAAAATTAAGCTCTTTGTATTTTCCTCTTCTCACATCTACATTTTCCTTCCGTCCTCTTGTGATATTTGCATGGGTTTATGAGGCACAAACAGTCATAATTCACTTTTATATGACCACTTTCTAACCTCTCTCTATCCCTTGGAATCAAACAGACTGTTTTTGTTGCTGTACCTTTAAGAATCAAACATGTAAGTGACCTCAGCAGTCCAGACTGAAACAGACTTATAACTTCAGCGTGAATGGGTGGAGCTAAACTGCTGTAGGCTAAAATGGGTGGTTATATGTAACATATGTTATATGTTGGGTTCTGCAACGCCACAAAAACAATGAATCCAAAGCAGGTTGCATATACAGTTCTATGAAGAAATTTGGGCATTCTTACTTAAATGACATGTTTTGTTGAATTTCTAAGTGAAAATAACTCACATGCTCAATAGAGAACTATGGAGCCCTGCTGATAACATCCCATATAAATAAAAATAACGTGCGTTATAAACGATATAATGAAGTCATGGCCACGTCTTAGTAAGTCATGGGAATAAGATCATGCCTTATTAAGTTGTGTTCAAGGCTTAATTCTCTCATTCCCACTCCTTACTAAGTCATGGCCATGCATCAGAATCTTGTTCTCATGGCCATGACTTAATTATCTTGTTCCCATGCCTTATTAAGTCATTTTTTCTTTATATGGGATGTCAACAGCAGGGCTCCATAGAGAGCACACTTTCGCACATTTTAATGCACAATTATTGTTTATTTGCTTAATTTACCACACTGAGAAAAAAAAAAAACAAAGTGGCTGCTGCAAAACTTATGGCACCTTTTGTATGTTATGCTTTTCTACAAGAAACTCGGCAAATAGACAGAAACTGTGTAGTGGATTTGGAAACTTTAGCGCTGTCGCCTCACAGCGAGGAGGGCCTGGGTTTGATTCCCCAGCCGGGTGACCGGGGTCCTCTCTGTGTGGAGTTTGCATGTTCTCCCCGTGTCTGCGTGGGTTTCCTCCAGGTTCTCCAGTTTCCTCCCACTGTCCAAAGACATGCAGTCAGGCCAATTGGACATGCTAAATTGCCCCTGAGTGTGAGTGTGTGAGTGACTGTCTGTCTGCCCTGCAATGGACTGGTGGCCTGTCCAGGATGTATCCTGCCTTCCGCCCGATGACCGCTGGGATGGGCTCCAGCACTTGGCTTAGAAGATGGATGGATGTTGGCCCGTCCCACCACCATCTTTTAAAGCTCAGAGCAGAAACTTCGTCTCTCTGCAGACCAGTTTCTGCTTCACCATGTTGAACAGTTTAAACCTTTCGCTATGACGCGACGCACATGTGCACAACATACTTATACATTCCTTGTACATTACATTGGAGTGTAATCGGATTCAGGCATTTACATGGCTATTATTCTTCTATTTTACGGATTATTTAGAGGTTTACCCACCTCCTTCAATCAGATAGAAATTGTATTTCAAAAGGCCTCGATTGGAGTAGACTATTCCGATTGAGGTGTTTACATGGACGTATTCTATTCCGATTGAGCTATTAGTCGGATAATTAACGGATTGTTAGGCTGCATGTCTTCTTCTTTCGGCTGCTCCTTTTAGGGGTCACCACAGCGGATCATCTGCCATCATCTGCCCTATCCACTGCCTCCTCTACTTTTACACCAACCATCTCCATGTCCACCTTCACTACATCCATAAACCTTCTCTGAGGTCTACCTCTTCTCCTTCTACCTGGCAGCTCCATCTCCAACATTCTTTGACCAATATCTCCACTATTCCTCCTCAACACATGTCCAAACCATCTCAACCTGGCCTCTCTGGCTTTATCTCCAAACTGCTCCACCTTCACTGTCCCTCTGATCTGCTCATTTCTAATCTTGTCCAGCCTGGTCACTCCCAATGAAAATCTCAGCATCTTCATCTCCGCCACCTCCAGCTCAGCCTCCTGTCTTTTAGACAGAGCCACAGTCTCCAAACCATACATCATAGCAGGACGCACTACACGAAACATGATGTTGAGAGAGTAACATGCTGCAGGTGCGAAAGTGTTTATTCTACTGATTTGACAAAGTGAGAGAGCTTTGGATTCCAAAAGCTGAAGATCCCTTTGGAAAAGGGCATGTGCTAAGCACATAGCGCAGTAATATGATGTGATTTAAATGGATTCTGCTTTCCTTCTGTCACGGCTAAGTGGGGTAGCGGTATGCACACAGTAGAAGACCCAGGAGCAATACAAACTGGATCTGAGGATTTTATTATCAGTAACTCCTGGAGGATGAGCTCGTCCCTGACAAATCTTTGCGTATTATCCTCAGCAACAGTGTCTGGTGCGCGTGTATGTGTGTAGCCACTTGATAATCAAAGGTGCATGTGGTAAAACACAATGTCTAGCCCGAGTCTAATTACATGCTGGCGTTTATGTGCAAACCCAAAGCTTATGGACTTAAGCACAGAATCTGGTTCACACTTTGACATGCTCATTAGGATAAAGTTGCATTTCACATGCTAATTCAGAGGAGTCAATAATAGTACTGTGAAAATGACAATGTTCCTGACATTAGGCGTCACATCTCAACTGCATGAATGTGCCATTTGCATCATGGCCTCTGGCTCCAATTATTTGCTCTATAATATAAACTGCGTCTGTTCCACATGATGTCACACAGCTGACATCTGGAGGTATAAGCCTTGATAATTTGAGTTGAATCACCACCTGATAGCTGCCAATGGTATTTTTAATGACATGTCAGTACAATGAACAAAAAAAAAGGAACTGCTTCATCTATCAACTGCATAAAACAACTGTCAAACACTATCAGCAGTTAAACAGCCTATAAAGACAAACAGCAAACAATACAAGAAAATGAGTAGGCATAATAGCATAATAAGCAGCTGCACAACCACAAACATAAGCTGCCCTTAAAAATGCATAGCTGAAGTCATTTTTGCTTGTGTATATAGGTTTGAATCCCAGCACCCCCTTACGCCACCTTGACCAAGCACCACTAGGAGAACTGCCAGAGCTGCAATATCGACAAAACAACAGGTGCTATAAAACATCAGATAAGCTGTTCTTCATCCTTATTATCACTGCAGGAAACAGACCTGGCTGAGAAGGCTTGAAGCTTTGTTTGACCTGACTCAGAACGGTCAACGAGTCACTTAAAAAGTGACCTATCACAACCAAATTCTTTAATTCCTAGTTAGAAACCATATAGAAAATTACACAATATTACCATCCCTACATAAGTTATACAGGTATCGTTTAATGGTTGTTTATAGGTTCTTACACTTTATACTGTCATAGCGCTGACAAAATGATGGTCATATTCCTGCTTGATAGGCACAAGACTATAAATGCCCTGTCAGAAGCACTAGATTAGGGATTAGAGTTCAACTGTAGAACATGACAGTTATTTCCTGTAGGCCCACCTGTGCCTTTATTAAAGACTTAACATCTTTACTTAAGAGTAATTACGTTTGACCATCTGGCCACTTTGAACAGAATCTTCAGCCCTGTTTATACATGGTATTAACATCTGCCTCAAGTGATTTGATCACAACTGGGCAGTGAGACATATAACTGTTTACACATTTCTAAGTGTCTAAGTGTCTCATATGCGCCTCCAGTGACCATTTGTGATTAGATTTTGTGACCTGTGGAAAGGCTGTACATGTTTACATGTGTTAGTCTCATGCTGCATTAGTTGCCAGACGAAACTGTCCCACGAGTCCTTATTAGAGTAAATGTATCGGCGCAAACATTTATCTACATTGACTGCTAATGCAACTAATACACAAACGACACAGGAGAAAAAATCCACATAGGTACTTCCTCATCAGCTGTAATGGCGTCGTTGATTAAGACAGCCTTTTGTTGCTGTCTACTTGTGATCAGATCACCCAAGACATGTTAATGCTAAGTGTGAACAAGGCCTTGAAGCAATTTAGAGGATCAGTTGATTTTATTTCTTCTCCTTTTTTAACCTTTTCCCTTAGTCCCTTATCTAACTCTTTACCCATTGTTGTTAGGATCTCAGTCCTAAATATAAGCCAGATCTCAAGAACTCCCACCCAGACCACATGTACTCCGTTTTGTTATATATCTGTTCTTATATTTCTCCACCACTATAAGCAGTACTAAATAATCTGGTAGGCATTTTCATAGTAAATTTGGCCTTTGCTGAGAAAGTAGCTTGCTTAACCTAACAGCAAAGCAGCCAGGTTATTGATCTATTGGTTTATTGATGCTAATCTTCTAGATACTAATGTAAATGTAAACACTAGGCAAACTTAAGTGTCACATTGCATTTAAAAAAATGTATATCTTTACAAAAGATTGATGTTTTCATTCCAGATATAAAGAAACCATAAGCTGGATATGGTATTTAGAGATCTTCTGCACATCTGATGTGCTCAATATACAAAAAGTATCTTAGAATCTTTGACTACTTTTGTGTTGATAACAACAAAAAGGTGAATCACGATTGGAGACAGGGCAGTTTTATTTATATATATATATATGTATAAGAAAAATAAATTAATAAATTGAGCTATGCTAGGCAATAACCCGTTTTAATATTAGCTTCTAAAAATAAAATTGTTAGTTTTTTTTTTTTTTGGGTAGTGTAGGGGCATGGTGGGTAGTGCTGTCGCCTCACAGCAAGGAGGTTTGAGTCCCTGGCCAGGTGACCACGGTCCTTGCTGTGTGGAGTTTGCCTGTTCTCCCCTTGTCTGCATGGGTTTCCTCCCACAGTCCAAAGACATGCTAAATTGCCCCTGGGTGTGAGTGAATGTATCTGTCTGTCTGTTTGTCTGCCCTGTGATGGACTGGCGACCTGTCCAGGGTGTATCCTGCCTTTCGCCCAATGACAGCTGGGATAGGCTCCCGTGACCCAGAAGAAGAAGCAGTTTAGAAGATGTAGATGTCAGAGCTGGCTTAATCTGGAACTGTAAATGTTACTTTATTCAGTTTTTTTGTTCTTTAACCATTGAACCAGAGTGCCACATTACTCTCCCATATTAACATTTTTCTGAATGTTGAATGCATGCTCAAACATGCAAATAATAATATAAAAATATTTAAAAATTTATAAAAAAATAAATTTCTCATCAGCCCATGTCTGACTGTGTATAAAGGTCCTTATGATACAATCAGCATTCATTTTGGTTATGAAACAATAATGTCTACCTACGATAAAATTAAAAGCTAGAAAAGACATAAACTTTGTCCGAAAGACTGAAGACACCTTCAATTGCACATACAGAGTTTGTATAATCTCCTTAGAAAAGCAACGAACGCCACACTCTGAAGCAGCTAAACATGAGTCAAAGATCATGATGCCCAAATCGAAGGGTATAAATCCCCCAGGCACTGGGATGTGGGGCAATGGAACTGCATTCTCTGGAGGATGGAGCAGCATCCAATATCTTTGGGATGAGCTGGAGTGGAGCCTATGAACTAATCATTCAACATCAATAACTGACCTCACTAATGCTCTTGTGACTTGGATGCAATCAAACCCTCAGAGTAATGTTCCAGCATCTAGTGTAAGGCCTTTCAAGAAAAGTAGAGGCTGTGACTGAAGCAAAGGGGGGGTGAACTTGATTAACACCATGATAATGTAAGGATAAAGCATACCTCATAATGAAAACAACAAGACATTGGATATTATGTCTTAACTACAAACAACTATAATTCTTAAAGAGTACTATAGAACCAATAGCGATAGTCTATCACTGATGCAAACAGCATGAACATTAAAAGAAGTAAATGTTTAATGCTATACCGTGCCTGGCACTGCAGGCTGTGAAAGGTGGTGAATTATTTATTGTGCAAGGTAAGGAGGATACTCTGATAATTTGTGCTGCTTGGCAACTGAATTATAACTTGAGGTTTAGCCATTGAAGGCACATTAATAGAATATGTTACAGGCACCAACAGTAGGCATAATCTCTACCAGCATATGCTACTTTTGTCTTTTTTTATTGAATAATATATTCTTTCAGTTATGAATCTGCCTTTTAAACCTCTTGGTTGGCACAGACCTGGTGTACAAAATGTCTTTTGGAAATAATTTAAACTAAAACTATATTCTTTTGGGAAAAAAGGTTCTGTGCAGGTACATTTTTCATTAATCAAGGCACAAACAATGTAAATGAACCCTCAAAGGTACAACAGTGGCTTTAAAGTCCAATTGTGCACTTTAAATACGTTTTTCAAGGTGAAAAGTACATATTTGTTCTTTTTTTTATAACCTAATGTTTTAAAACAGAACAATATTAAAAGCATGGAGACGAGGTGGGGTGTGTGGAGTCAAAACAACAAGAAAATATCATTTGAATGGATTATGGCTCTGATGCTGCACTCAGCACTTTAACTTTAGACTCATACTTTGCACAATGTAAGGTGTAAGGTTTACAGGTATGACTGTGTGTGTGTGTGTGTGTGTGTGTGTGTGTGTGTGTGTGTGTGTGTGTGTGTGTGTGTGTGAGTGTAACCAAAACCAAATTCCTTGTATGCGTAGCATACCTGGCCAATAAGCTTGATTCTGAGTTATGTTCCCTGACTAAAGGTACTGAGATGGAACCTTGAGGGTACCACCCCTGTGACAAGAGGGATACTGCCCCAGTGACAGTTTGCTACCTTTATTTCTTAGAGTGTATAAGTTTAAAATAATAATAATAATAATAATAATAATAATAATAATAATAACAAAAGTCTAATCTGTTTTTAAAAGCGACCTGTCCAGGGTGTGTCCTGCCTTCTGCCCAATGACAGCTGGGATAGGCTCCAGCATTCCCCGTGACCCTGAGGGAGAAGCGGCTTAGAAGATGTGGTTTTAAAAGCTTTGATCAGTATTTATTTGTGCGCATTTCTGTTAATCTAGTGGTTCTGTCAATTAGCTATGGAACTTGAAACTCTGAACTGAATGGAAAATTCAAATAAAGACCTGTCAAAGTGCCAGAGACAGGGACCACAAAGATCTAGAAGGCATAAGTGGACAGATCTGATCAACATGATGCAAATAAAAAACACAACAGCCAAAAAAAAGGCCTGATGGTCAAAGATGGACTAACGCATGTGAAGAAAACTGAAGATGGAGCTACAGAGGTGAAGTCCTTGACATTTACATTCCACTTTCCCTTTGCAGTCTTCCCTTACATTCCACAAGGGGCCTATATTATTAGTCAACATTAACAAATGACTTGAACTGCAAGTGAATACTGAAATTCATGGATCTGTGGTGATCCCTTCCAGGCGCTCTTTTCAGTCTCCTTGACTGATTGGGCCATGTGTAACTCTTGTGTAATACTAAACTTTCACCATTAGTGCCACCTACTGAAATAAATAGACAGTATAAATAGCAAGAGATGCACCAACCCTATAAGCCCCCATGTTCAAATGGCGAATCAAGTCCCTCTGGTACCACATTATGGAGCTGTCAAGAAGTGAAATGCTCAGCTAAAAGTCAAACACAAGATGAGACATCATGTTCAGCCTTGAGAGCGCGGCGAGGGAAAAAAGCCATCAAGAATATGTCGCTTCAAAGTCTCAGGAGTTCTGCTGTACCACACAACAGAGGCTTAGGGACAAAGAATCAATACAATCTTCGAGTTTTTAACTTTCTCTCTTGGATGAACATAATGAAAAACATTACGTAAAAGCAAATATTGCTGCTGGGCCTCTTGCTGAAACCACTGTGTGCTAGTACACGTCCACAGTCATCAGAGGACAGGGAGAGGAGATGACAGCAGCAAATGGCTGGCTAAGGGACCCAGACGAAAAAAGAAGAAAAAATAACACACACACACAAAAACACTCTAGGGACAATCCTTTAACATCAGGACTATGACTTTATTCTCCCCTCTTTTATAGCACGACTCAAGCTGTTGCTATTATGTTCCTTTCTATAGGGCTCTCCCCTCTAATGCAAACGAATACATTTATCAGTGGGCAATCAAGTCTGTTTTCAACAGGCTCCTAGAGCCCATTTGTTTTGGAATGTGGGCAACATTGTAGGTCACTTTCAGCATCATCGGTCTGTTTCAAGGCCTGAGAACCACAAACACAAACTCATTACAGATTTTGACATTGGGACCCTGAGAAAATCCAAAGCTGCTCAAGGTAACAGCTGTAAAATTGCATAACAGTATGAACAATTTATTGCTCTCAACCTAGCCGTTCCAATCATGCAATTTGCCCGAGCAGCCACTGTAGAAGTGAGGGCCAGCAGAGCGATCACAGACAAGGAGCCTTTCACTGGAGGACAGTAAAGCATGGTGAAGCACTGACGAGGGGCTAAAGCACATTTGTCAGGGAGCGTTACTCACCAGGGCTTCCCTGCGCCAGTGCAATGTAAACTGACACTGCTTTCAGGAATTAAAATATCACGCTTTCTCTCTCTGCCTGAACATGATGTTCTGTGTTTACAGCTGCCACACAAATTCGATGCAGTATGCTAGTTAAGAAAATCAGCGTTTGTTTCTGGGGTTTTTTTTATTGGAAAAACAATGGCATGGTCAGGGATGAGGCCCACTCAACCAGGGAAGGCCAAGCTGTTGCCTGGCTCGTGCTCCATATGCACTGCTACATGGCCCATTGCACACGAACGATGGCGAGGGGCATCAGTCGCTCTTACGGGCTTCTGCAGCAAGCGCACAGCCAGTGATAACACCTCCAGGTCTTTCAGAGGCAACAGATGCATTAGTGGGAGCTTTCCTCAGAGTGAGAGCACTGTGCGTTTTCCATGGAGCCACACGCTATCCAGCCCATATTTCTGCTCATGTTAACTCAGTGCTGCACATATGCCAGGCATACCAGGGCAGACTGTACCGCAAAGGCAGATGCAGATGAATCAGCTCCATCTCGCACTGCACCTCAAGCTGTTGACCTCGGATGCCTCTGGATGGGGGTTTAACTGCCTCTTCCACCACCAGCTCTCCCTCCATGCATGTTTGAACCTAACGGGGGTGGGGGGCGGCTCCATCACTCAGAGGAGAGAGGCAAAGTGCGTTACGCCCAAACGGGAGCAAAGCTCGTCTATATCGCTCTGTGCTTGACCCACAGGCTTCGACATTTGGACGAAAGAGTATGTATTGTATACTGTACTGCTGAAGTAAAGTTACCGTAGCCCCCCACACGTACACATTCATTTCATTTTCCTGCTGAAGCTCAACAGATGGGCGAGAGATCACGAGCAGCGCTCGAAAAATACCCCAAAATGGTATTATTATGATTCTATGTTTTCCTATACTGGCTATAAGTGAGCCGTTATACGTGTGCATTATACAGTGAGCGCCAACATCGAGTGCTAAGCTTCTTTATCGTCTATACTACATTTGTTAATGTACCTGACATAGCAGCACAAGTAGTACCCAACACTGTTCGACGTGTTAGCCGTAAAACACTTTATTTCACATAAAATAGCAGGCGAAGGTAAAGAAAACAGGCGAAAATCCTGAAAATTCTCGTGTCGTGTCAACCAAAGAGCGCCGACGCTGATGTTCCAAAACAGCCACCTCTGATTTTCATTCATTTTATCCTTGTTTTAGTCGATATCGATGTGTTCAGCCCTGATTTACAAGGCTACTCTTTTAGCTTCGACCTCCTTGTCGGGGTTTGGCTCTGAGAGCCGTTTTTCAACCCCACACGCAGACACTGCGCAAAGTTAACACCAGACAAGACACGAATGAAGTAAACCTTGACGAGAGGCGTTCTGTTCCCACCCGTTTTCCAACAAGACCCGCCTCCTTTGCAGCGATTGGCTAGCAGCATCGCGCCTCCTGCGCTACGATTGGCTAGTAGTTCTCACTCATGAATCACCAGCCAATCCTAGAGCGCGAGGCGGGGCCTTCAGGAATACGGGTGGGGGAAAAAACAGCGCGTCAGAGAAGCACATCAACTGAGGAGAATTCCGAGGATGGACAGCTCCACGGTTCCTAGGGTAGACATATCTCCTCGATTTAGTTCGGGACTGTACCTTTGTTTCAGCTTTCTGAGGAGAACTGACGTTAAATACATTGTTAGACTGATGTTGCAGCAGGTGAGCGTGTTTTAAATGGCCGTAGCACTTTGGTTCCAGTTGACGACACACCTTGAGCTTTCAGTGAAACATGTGAAGCCAAATGCCATGAAAGATGGCGATGGTATCAGCTAAAGCTCGCTAGCGAAACTTCAGTTAAACTGAACTGAGGGAAGTCCGAAAATAGCGAGGCTGGGGTCGGCTTCTTATTCTTATTCGCCGGCTTCCCGTTCCACCTTAAATGGTGCAGCAGTTACATTCTGGCGCCAGAATAAACTGCTGCACGATTTAAGGTGGAACGGGGAAACTGGAGGAAGACGCGGGCGAATGGGAAAGCCAACTTCAGCCTCGTGGGAAACGGTCGGATTGATGGCATTTAAACACGGAGGGTCTGTAAGACGGGGGGGAGAAAAGGAGATAACAGTAAGCGAATTACCTGCTCTCTGTCAGCAGTAGTTATTCGATATTCCCGGATTCGTTTCGCAGATACAAATGAAGTTTGCCCTCCATGACACGGCTCAGTTTAGCGGCTTGGCTATTTTTCTCTCAGCAGCAGCAGCGGCAGCGGCAGCGTAGTAGCGCGGAATCTTCTCACCATCAATCCTCCGAGCATCGAGGCAGCAGTCAGATAAAATAAAGACAGAGCACACCGGAGGAGAACGGACGGCATTGAAAGAGCGCAGCCTGGAAAAATCAGACAGACCTAACCGGTAACGCAACGGATGGAAAAAGAAATGAAAAACAAACCCCCACACAATCCGAAATGGGAAAAAAGGTGCGAAAGCGGCGAAGGTCCACTTCAGTCCCCGAGCTGCGTATCCATCCCGGCGCTCGTTACTCCAGAGCAGTTGCAGAGTGAGCAAATGCGTTCAGCCGCGGCGGCGGTGCTCGCGTCCTCTTATTCCCCAATTTGCTGCAGTTTTATTCCCAGGACATCGGCGCGCGCGCTGGCATGCAAACGACCAACCATATGTGTGTGTGCGCGTGCGTGTGTGAGCACATCCAGCCCTCTGGCCTCTCTCTCCCTCTCTCTCTCTCTCCCTCTCTCTCTCTTTCTCGGCGGCTCGCCTTGGGTTTGGTGCGCGTGTTCTGCAGGTTCCCCGGGATCAGAGCTCCTGTCTGCAGGGCTGCTCACTGCACGCGCGCGAGCATCTGGATCCCCCCTGCGCGCGCTGAGGAACGGAGACGGAGACGGAGACGAAGGGAGGGGAGGGGAGGGGGGGTGTAGAGGGGTTGGAGGAAGGGGGGGAGCAGGGGGGGGGGGGGGGGGGGCTTTGCTGACGTCAACCAGCGGAGGTCTTCAAAAATAGAGGCAAAAAATTGAAGAGATTTTAGTTCAGCGGACGCACCTTTTTCTGTTAAACAAGCGGAAGGATGTGGCCCACAGTGCAGTTCGGAGGTGTCTCTGTTTTCTTGGCTAAGCTGTTAGTTGAGCCCAGCATACTTCGTTCCAGGCTGTGTAACGTCTACGATAAAAACGGCTCGATCAGTATAAAACTTCCATTAACGGCCGGCCACTGCTGCAGAGCAGCCGTACACATTTTGAACAAGTGACGTCACGTTTCTTCCCGCGCCCAAAAATACCTGTGGCCAATCAGATGATTTTGCAGAGGTCGAGAAATTCACGGTAGAAAGGAAGAAGGTGACTGAGGCGCATTCTGGCCCGAAACTATAGTTACGCTGGCTTGAAAGAGCTGCGTACTGGTCTTCGTTTTCTTCTGTTATGTATTATTATACAGTCAAAAATGTGCATTTCTAGAGCTACAGAACTCGAGCCCAGGATCATACGAACAGATTTATCCACCTGAATAAGTTGCCTGTGCTTTTTTAACCTGTGTTTATAGAGCGTAATTTTTCCGCTTAGGAATGAATTGGGGCATCCTGAAATCTGAAACTGGTCATTCCTCTTATATATAATTCTTAGACCTCAGCTATAGCCTAGCAACACCTTAGCAACCACCTGGGATACCAGAGCAATGGCCTAGCAACACCTTAACAACTAGCAGGGACACCATAGAAATGACCATAAACACATTAACAACCACCTGGGATACTAGAGCAATGGCCTAGCAACACCTCAGCAACCATCTGGTATATACAGCGTATAACACCTTACCGATTAACATTGAGACCATAGAAATGACCTATCAACACCTTAATGAAAAACCTGGGAAATCATATCAACACTTTAGCAACCATCTGGGATGCCAAAGCAATGGCCTAGCACCACATTGACAATCACCTGGGAATTAATAGCAACACCTTAACAACCACCTGGGATATCATAGCAATACACTAGCAATGGCCTAACAAGAAGGTGGAATACCATAGCAACCACATAGCTGCGCCATAGTGACCACCTGGAATCAGAATCAGAATTACTGTATACACCTAATGAAGTTATTCAAAACAACCCACTGTCCTGCTTAACCTAATGAAGTGTTATTGAATTGAAGTTTTATATGAATGTCCCCTTTATGACATTTCTGTTGATGGGTAATCTGTTCACTTCAGTATAATGAAAATGTGACAATGACCACATTTTATACAGCTGAAATGATATATCTGGCATTAAAGCAGTATCATTATCTATCTGATTTCCTTCTGCATTCCCCAGCTAACAAATAAGTGAATAATAATATAAAAAAAACGTTCTCCACCTTTAAGATTCATCATCAGAGGAGATTTTCTTACCCTGCAAAATCATGTAAACATATAAACATGCCCGTTTTCTTCACAGCTACTAAATATTTCCACTGGCCTGTTGAGGAAGTAAGCTGCATGTTCTTGTTTTACATTCAGTTCAGTTTCTGTTAACATGAAGCTGTTCTAAACTTCTGAGCTCCAGTTCAGTCAGACACAGCCGAAACATGCTGTAGTGTCGGTTGGGAAACTTATTTCAGAACTTTGTAGCACATTTCTTTCATTGCCGCTTTGCTGTAAATGCACCGGGCAGCTTTTAATAGCTAATTTCATATTAGTGCTCATATGGTTACATATGGTTTTTTTTCACCTGTCTTCAGTCACGATCAAGTTGATTTGTTAAATCAGATGTTTAGTTCATGGAAACTAGTGATGAGACGCTTAGTTCAGTGATCTGAGTGTGTATTTTATCAGTTTTTTTTTTTCATTTTAGAGTCTGATGGGGGCCCAATAATTAGTTAAGTCAACTGTATTTTCATATCCAACACAATGATATACAATGGTTTTCAGTTCAGTGAGTGACCTTGATGTCTGCTGATGGACTCTAAGCACAGGCCTGGCAGAGAGTGCAAACTCATAACAGAAAGAGAAAGCCAGCTGCAGTCTGAATGTAATGTATGTAGAAAATGTGAATGAAATGTAAGTAGATGCTGTCAAATAACATGGGACTTGTGAATAAGTAGACTCATTTATTGAAATGTAGCCGTTCAAAAGAACAGTTTGCTTGGCTGTAGGCTGTGGCTGCCGGTTTTCATTCCAGTTAAGGAGATGCACACCTGAGTCTACTTGTTTAATCAGTAGAGCTCAGTCTTGAAGCAACTGATTAGTTATATGTGATGGAATGAAAAACTGCAGCCACACTGACCCGTTGTAGATAAGACTGATGATCCCTACTTTACACCATGGGCGGTTTTTCAAAAGGGGTGCTCAGAAGGAGCCATATCATGTGTTATTTTAAATCTCAGCCAGTCAGAACACAGTTTCACATGTTAGACCGCCTTGATTATAAGCCTCGTTAGCTAATGGCCAACAAGCTTACTATCTCATTAGCCATGTCAGTCACTTGTAAAGTGGAAGGACAACAACTGTGATGGTGAAGTGAGTACTAAGGGTAGCCATTTAACTGCACCGAGTATTGGAGAACTGTCACAAATTACTGCTTTTAGTAGAATGTAATAGCATACAACTATGCTGGATACAAGAATGCCTCTTAAAACAGAGCCCTCTGAATATACATGGTGATGCTTTACTGTAGGGCAGTGATTTTAAGGCTACATGACACCTGCATTAGCTTATCATAGCAACTGATATGAGCCTGCATAAACACGTTTAAAAGCATTTGTCATAAAGTTCGCCTCTGCTAACGTAGATGTCAAGTTGACATAACATCTGTCAGGGTTGTGTCATGACATACAGTGGGGTCCAAAAGTCTGAGATGACTAGAGAAAAAGCTTCAGTTTTGCATTGTTTCTCTAATTTAATACCAAAATTTTCATTACAAATGATATTGAGCATAACAATCTGAGCGAAAAGTAGAATCTTTGAAATATTTGCATGAATTTCAGTATGTCTCTGTTTGTTCTCCTTTTGTTTTAATGATAGTGTGCACTCAAGCTGGGACTCTGATCATTAACAGTGACAAAAGCCACTGATGAGAAGATCAAATCAACTTCAGCTTCAATGGAAAGAATAAGACTAAAAATAACCTGACCTTTTTGTGCAAACGCCTTAACGTGGATAGTGTTATAAATTTGCTTACATTTGAAAGTAATGACCTAGAAATAGTACACAATCCTGAATATTTCTTCTTCCTTTCACTTGTCAGAACTTATCTTTGCTCAAAACACTTGAATTTTCTTTTTATTAGCATGATTAAATGAAAACGATCCAACATTTTTAAAGCGGTCTCAGACTTTTGAACCCCACTGTATATGTTGATATACATGTTGTAGCCCAGTGTACGTCACAGTGACATAGAGATAATATCCCACAGCTTGCCACATCAGGATGGTTCCAGATGGGCTCCTATAAGGTGAGTTTAACTTAACTGTTTTTGAGGTTTAAGTTATGTCATCAGCATTGTGTCACTGTAATACACACTAAGCTACATACTCAGTTGTTATACCATTCTTATATCATTTCACTCCAAAGTGTTATTATACAACCCAATGTCAGCAAAAAATGATGTCACCTGCATAACAGAAGGAGCCTTTATGACAGATGAAGCCTATAGGAAAAATTATTTATAAATGTATGTGTTAATGCCACTTGTCATGTCAAGCTTATGTAGGTCTTATGTAGCCTCATAAACCCTGTCCTACAGTAAAGTGTTAGCAACATTCTCCTATGTAATGCTTGTAAAGTAGGTATTTTGTGAGTGTGTGTAATTCTGGTGTGTTCTATTGAAAATGCAAAAGCAAACTTAAAAGTGGAATTCCAGGGATTTTTTTATATATAATTTCTATGTAGTTCAGTGGTTGTGAGATGCAAACAAAGCCATTCAAAATGGTTTGTTGTGAAATTGTAGAGGTTCCTTGTAACAGGGAGCGAGGAGGGAGATGCGGAGATAAGCAACGTTTATTATGGGCAAAGCCAGGGTCATAGTCCAAACGGTCCAGGGTCGTAGAGCCAACACGGATTGATCAGGGGTCAGACATGACAGACCAGAATCAAATAGAACAAACAACAGTACATAGACCCATACAAATGACAAAGACCAGCAAACACAAGGGGCAAACACAGGGCTTAAATACACAAGGGACAGGCGGGAAACAGGTGGAGACAATCAGGGGTGGAGTCATGAAACGAGGGGGCTGGACCAAAACAATCGCACATAGGCTAAACCAAAACAGCAGGAACACATGGACAGGACTGGGAGGGGCCAATCGTGACATTCCTACAGTGGTGGTGATAGGAACCAGAGGTCAAAATGTCTACAACACAAAGAGAGCCATTCTATTTACTGTCTAAAGCATCCAGTGAACCTACACATGCCTTCTATTTTTATATATAATGCTGATAATGATAAAATCATGATAAATCTGATAAATTGGTTTTTTTTTTTGGAGACTACTTTGTCTTATATTGCACCTCAGTACATACATCAGGTCTCAGGCAATGCATTTGTGACCATTTCATGAAATAACTTTATATGAGGGAGCTTTAGAGTCATCAAACTGTCCAGGATGGTTCATATCACTGCTGCTGTGGACCTCTGACTCCTAGAACAGAGCATTTCACATCAAACCACTCTGAATGACACTTTTTACATCTTAATCATTTAATTTTGCAGAAGAAAGTCAGTGTAATTGCCCTTCAAAGGTGCCCGCATGCACAAGAAGCATAAATTGGACATAGTTATAGAACTTGCATCACTCTAGCTGCTGTTCCTTTTTGCAGTAACTTTTCTAAATGCAGCCTGGAGGTCAGCAGGTTATTCTGTAGGTCAAATCAGTATTTCATAAGCATGAATAAATGAATGAATAAAGCACACTTTGCTTCAGAGGTTTTAAAAGCAGGCTTTGTCTTTTTTTACATTAGCTCCATTTTATGTCCTACTCAAACAGCCTAAAATAAATGACCCGAGACTTGTGCTAGCCACATTTTCAGTGAATTTTGTATGCATCCATAATTGAAGAACCAGCAAATCACCAAGATACCAACAGAACATGAGTTCAAATGTGCTGTGACATCAGAAACATTAAAGCTGCACTTTGTACAAGTTACATAAGTTGCTATATTCTCCCTGAATGATACAGCATTTTATGTTCCTGAACTGTATTCAGTCAGCAAAATTTGGCCTCTTATCCCAAGAATTTTCATCTAGACCAGAGTTCGATTTCTTTCATTTTGTACTGAATATTTTATGACCAGGCATTTTGAGCTTACAAAGTGTAGTCAGCACACCAGATTCTAAAGCACTTCTCCCGGTAGTATGTGTAAAAAGATTCAAAGTTCAAAGAGTATTTGGTTATGAACAGGTGTAAATCCACAGATGGACTTTGGCAGCGGTCTCAAATGACTGGACAGCTCAGCTAGTGTGGAAGCGCTAATGACTAAATGCGGGATTAGAGAGAGGCTGCATGAGGGAATGAGATGAAACAAAGCGGGCTGTGAAGCCGTTGCATACAGTACTGGAACTTTATCTGTGCTTTTCTTTAGTTTAGCTTTTCAATTTGCTCATTCTTTATTGGCAGCGTTCTTTCGTTTGTTTTTTGTTTGGTTTTTTTTTTTTGCTTCTGTGGAATTTAATTGGTGTCGTTTGCATGAACCTCATCATTAGTGAATATGAAAAAATCCTATCCTATAAATGACACATACCATGCCAGGAGCTGTAACTGATACATATGAAAAGTGCTTTTTAAATAAAATGTGTTATTTATATTAACTGCCTAAGACTATATTGCAAAAAGTATTCGCTCGTCTGCCTTCGCACACATATGAACTTTTAAATTGGTCTCAGACTTTTGAACCCCACTGTATATGTTGATAATGCACTGGAACTAAGGGGCCGAGCCCAACTCCTGAAAAACAACAACATTCCATAACCCCCACTCCACCAAACTTTACACTTGGCACAATGCAGTCAGACAAGTACCGTTCTCCTAGTAACCGCAAACCCAGACTAGTCCATCAGAACGTCAGACGAAGAAGCGTGATTGGTCACTCCAGAGAACACGTCTTCACTGCTCTAGAGTCCAGTGGTGGCGCTTTACACCACTGCATTCGATGCTTTGCATTGTGCTTGGTGATGTAAGGCTTGGACGCAGCTGCTCGGCCATGGAAACCCTTTCCACAAAGCTCTCTTTAAACTGTTCTAATCAGAAGGCCACATGAAGTTTGGAGGTCTGTAACGATTGCAGAAAGTTGGCGACCTCTGCGCAATATGCGCCTCAGCATCCACTGACCCTGCTCTGGCATTTTACTTGACCTACCACTTCGCGGCTGAATTGCTGTCATTCATAATCACTTCCACTTTGTTATATTACCACTGACAGTGGACTGTGGAATATTTAGTAGTGAGGAAATTTCATGACTGGACTTGTTGCACAGGTGGCATCCTATCATGGTACCATGCTGGAACTCGCTGAGCTCCTGAGAGTGACCCATTCTTTAACTGATGTCTGTAGAAGCAGTCTGCAGGCCTAGGGGCTCGGCTTTATACACCTGTGGCCATGGAAGTGATTGGAACACCTGAATTCAATGATATGGATGGGTGACTGAATACTTTTGGAAATAGAGTGCATTTTGGAAGTCAGTAGTAAAACCATCAGAAATGGATTACACAGTCTCTGATTTTGTGGCACTGCTTTAATATTCTGTAGGTTTTCCATGATCACAGAAACATAATAAATCGACTGGTGATGAACGACAGAGAAACAGGATCGTTGCTAGCATTCTTTGTGAAGCGTGCACTGTTGCGGTA